>NC_071549.1:1405000-1612500 GCF_026979565.1 Vidua chalybeata | reverse complement strand
TTGTAGGTTGGAAATGTGAATTTTGAACCTGTTTAGCCTGGAAGAAAGTTCCTGGTTTTTTTTCCTATTTATGAAGGCTGTTAATGGAAAAGCGATGACCAGTAATGAGAGTTTCAATGAAGTATTTGCCATGGCAGAATTGTAGAGAGGAGAGGACACCAACACAGCAAAAGCTGCTGCTAGAACAGCAGCACTCTGGGCATTTTCCTGCAAGTGTGGCCACTCAGTGCTTGAGTATCTCAGTTAAAAACTCAGTGGCTGCAGCTTCATCCCCTTATTCTTGGCACTCATTTATACAGCTCAATGTTCCCTGTTCATGACACATCCCAATAACCTAGAGGATTTAATTTTTAAAAGCACTTTCTTTCAAAAATGGAAGCATTAAAGGGTTGGAACTGTTAAAGGGTTTAGAAATGCTAGGAGATGAAATAATGGGGTTTTTAATCTTGTTCTTCAGTGCAAAGAGCAGTGGTCCCTCTACATTGCCAACAAATGCAGGAGCGATACAGTTTCATAGTTTATGGGTTGAGTTTCCATCAGAATATCATTATTTTTTTCAGCTGAGTGACTCAGGGGCAAACAATGTTTCTCCTTTTTTATGTCCCAGAACTGAGCCTGAACTGAATCATGCAAAATGTCGCAGAAATGATAGTTATGAATTGATGAGTAGTTAAACAGCAATGCACTTACAATTGCTGTGCTGTAACTCTTCAGGTATTCTTTCTTCACTCTTCTGAGTGGGATTAGCCATCATCTATCTTTTTAGGGAGTAGAGGATAGGATGCCTAGAAACCAAGCAAACCAGTCTGGTCTATTCTGCCAAGAATCTTTCAGTGCCCTATAATCTGTGATACTGAGCCCAGCAACGGTGGGATCAGGAAATATGGTTTGCATTGAGCTCCTCATGCCTGACTGAGCCCAACTTAGGAATTAGATGTCAACTGTAATTACCCTTTGTCTGTGTGATTTGGGAATTAATGGCAGCAAGAAAACCAGGAAAGAACTTCATAAAGACACCCACATCTCTGCTACTCTTGGTAAAGTTTGAGTCATAACTGGACCTCTGATAAAGTATTGAAATCACAGAAACTTGAACTAAAAAACATGGGGTTTTTTTCTCCCTGAGGTCTTCTCCTGAGAGGCTACACTTGGGATTCACAATTAGATAACTCCCCAGCCCTGAGAACATTTACTGCCGCAGTGCTGATTACCAGGAGATTCAGGTGCTGGAAAAGGAGGGTGGACATCTTTTGGACAATTCAACAATTATTTTTAAAGCTTTGCTAATGCAACTGAGAAACCAAGTTGCCTTCTTGGCATCTGCTGTTGAGTGTACTGTACATTAGATATACAAGAGATGGGGCCAGGGGGAGTTTCAAATTCAACAGCCCAGGTATCAATTAAAGTTGGATTATTTTCGTATGTCACCATTCTGACCCTTTAAACAGAGCAGTTATAGTGGAATCAGGATGTCTCTCTGACCCTATACTATGCAAATGCACCGAGGCCAGAAGGACCAGAAAACCTACTGAATTTTAATGGCAGAAGTGTCTGATGCCCCTAACTCATTGACATTCTGAGTGGGTTTTTTCACTAATCCTCACACTCAGTAGGCACAACTTTCTTGATCTTGGTGCTTCCATGGGGTGTGCAGGTCAAAAAGGCAGCTGAGATTGGCCAGAAGGAAGTCAGGCTCTACAGCACAGAGGGATCTATTTAGACACAATTAGAAATGGGCCTCAGCCATGAAATTCAGGTAAGAACCCAAACTCTCCTGAAGCTGGAGTGATAGGTGAGCCATGCATTTGGGTCAGTCCCGTGGAGATACTGACCAGTCAGTTGATCCACAGCCAGAATTTCCAGAAGTCCCTTCTTGGGTTTACATTTTGAGGGATATGTTTGAAATTATCTGTTACCAGGAAGAACTTGGTGAAGTTTCAGTGCAGAGTTATCTGTGTGGTTCTTCTGCTTGCACTTCTCTCCACAAGTGACATGGAGAAGCAGCTCCGACATGAAGAATAACAAAAGAGAGGCATAAGAAGAATAACAAATTTTTTTCTGCAGTGATTTTTTTCAGCTATATTGTGTTCCACTTGAAACAGATAGAGTTGGTAACCTCCTGGCTCCATGTGGAAGTGCAATGATGAGTGGTCCCCAGGTCCTCCTGGGCAGGACACATCCAGACAGACACAGTGACAGGCTGCTCCTCCCTGCTGATTGAGGAGAGCTGCTGTATTTTGGGGGCTGATGTTACATCTGGTGGCTCTGAATTCCACTTGCTGTGGAGTGGGATGCAGGCAGTAGTGGGTTTATGCTGTGGGTCTGTGCTGTGTCATGTGCACAACAGTGGGTTTATTCTGTGGTGAATTGAAGGGCAGCATTCAGGAGCATTACATTAATGCTGCTGGAACATTACAGAGTGAAGAAAGGGGATTTTACTGCAGAGATGGTTTTCATTCACTTGGCAGTTCAGTTTGGTTTTTGGGTTTTTTTCCTTAGTTGATTCTGGCTGGTTTTGCCTTTTTTGCTCTTTTATTCCCAATGGTTTTAAAAATCTTAAATGTTTATGAATTTGGGCCACATAGTATTTAAATTCCCAAACAGAGGCCCATTCTTCTCTGTAACAACCTTGTGACTTTCTGAGGTTGTCAAACGTGTTACTCTTTTTCTTTTTAAAGGGAGTTTTGTATATAGAACCTCAATTATTTCCTCATAAAGTGATTTTAAAATGATTCCCCAGTGAGTTTTAGGAAAGTGTGTCTAGACTTTTTTTCTTTTTCTGCTTTATCCCAGTCTCCCCTTCCAGCCTGCCCCTATCATTTTGTAGGTTACGGATAGCTGAGGATTTGTTGTACTGCAATTTAATGCTGAGTGTGTGATGTGACCTTTGGGGGGGGCAGTCTGTTGGCAGTATCATTACAAAATAAAGTACTAACAGATTTCAGATGTTTATAGATTCCAAACTGGATGCTGACGCCTGCAGTCGTTTATAAACTCACCTCCACAGATTTTCACATTTGACACCGAGGTGGTGGTATGGCCCCTGCTCAGATGCCAGCTGATTGCTTTCCTGAGTTCCTCCAGAGCCAGGTGGCCTCCCCTCGGTGCCTCTGCTGTCTGACCGGGGTAGCAACTGCAGCCACAGGAGATAAAGCTGCAAGGCCCTGCCTGAAGGGCCAGGGCTGCCTCCTGCTCCATGCCAGCGCAGGTATTTGTTATTTCAGGTGGACATGGCCAACTACAAAGGCTTTACAAACCCTGGCCCACATTAGCCAGGCTGCTCTTGAGCAGCGGCAGACACTCAGACTCCAGCATGGGGAGGGAGCCAAGCCATTAAGTTGGATTTGGGGGTGATTTTTACAACCCCAATCGGTGGCTGAAGTCAGGGGCTGTCCCTGGGGCACAGCACAGCGCCTCATGCACGCTCTTGGCACAGGTTTGCTGCAGTGTGACGGTGACATGGGGACAGAGGGAGTCCAGTAAGCGATGTCTGAGCCTCTGGCCTCTCAGCAGGGCAGATTTGGATGAGTGCAGAGCACACACCCAGCCCACAGAGCTCCAATTCCCAGCTGGCTGGTGTTCTGCTGCCAGGCTCCCCTTCCCCTGCTCCAGCCCAGAGACAGGGCGCTCCTGGAGAGGGGCTCATCGTGGAAGGGAGGATTTGCATGGCAGGATGCTAAAACAGCCAGAGCTGTGGTCGGCTTTACTGCAGGAAGTGGATTAGGCAAATCCCTGAGACAGTGCAGAAATCCATTTTTCCAGGTGCTGAGGCTGAAGGAAACCTGTAATTAATAGTATCCCGATTTTTACTTAGTTAAGTCTTAGAGCGAGGTATCCTGGAGTTTATATTTTTAGCAGCCACTTTAAGAGAGGGTGGAGGAGGGTAAGTGTGCATGGAGGGAGAGATTAATTTAAAATTGATAACCGCATGGCAGCACCACACTTTTAACAAGCTCAAGGCCTGCCTGGCGCAGCCTGCTGTACTCGGGGGACTGGAGTTCAATTCTCCGTGCTGCCAGTTGAAATCAGAAATCACAACTGCAGTGATTAGCAGTGAATTTCCTGATCTTGGTGCCGCAGGCAAAGGAAGGAGGGGACTGGCTTTTTCCCTATCTCCAGCGAGGTTAACCCCTAGTAGGGAAGACAAAGGTAGGGAAAGGGAATCTGGGGCAGTTTACACCATTTAAACTTGTACATGCTGTTTAAAAAAAAAGAAAATCAATGGCCATTAACAGCCCTGCCTGACTGTGGAGAAGTGCCCAGCAGCGTCTTAATTAATCTCATCGCTAATAGAGGAGCATCACTTCCAAATGCTTGTGCTACCCCTCTCCTTCCAACGATGTAGGTCAGATCCATAGAGGCAGAATGCAGATGGCAAAAACAGGCACTTGGATGTCATTCCAGAGTCATCCCAAACGCTGGGTTTATACCAATGTAGCTGGGACCAAACTTGACTTATTCACATCACCATCAAGTACCACCCCCTCTTGCTTTCCCTGTGTTTGTTCATCAGGAATAGATAGATTGGAAGAAGTGAAACTTCTGTATTTTTAAATTCTGATTTATTTCTATTATTTGTCTGTATAAGATGACTCCGCCTGATGAACAGAAAACAGCAGCACTTGTGAGTGTGTGGTCTAGATGTCTGCACAAAGCCCTGTCTGCACTGGTCCCTTGGTCCCTCTCTGGGTGTTGTTGCTGCTGGAGGTTGCTTGTCTGGGTCCTTTGTAATGTAAAAGGAAGGAATTTTGGCTAATATACGTAATAATATCAAATTGCAATCTGTAAAATTATTGCAGTGAGCAGAAAGTTGGGGCCTCGTTTGTCAACTGTCTTTGGCCTGGAAAATTGAAGCATTTTGGTAGCTAGAGCACGAAAAGGTGTTCATGGATAATAGATAGTTTGTCCAGAAATTACCTTCTACTAATTCGGACGCTTGCCTGATGGGGAGGGCTAGAAATTATTTTGCTTGCTTGCCTCTTTGTTCCTTTCTGATCCTTCTGCGGGTCAAAACCAAGTATTTTTTCAGCTGAGCTGCTGAAGCACATGATGTGCACAGGCACCACACTGGAATAATGTGTGTACTTGGGCTTTTGACTTATCCATGGGGTGCCCAACCCTGTGCCAGGGTCTCTCCACCTTTGACAATCTCCTTTCCAGTAAAATCAAACAAAGGTTGGTGTCGTGTGGGACAAGAGGTGTCTCTTCTCTGTGGGCTGGAAGTCCAACACTGGCAGGGCTGCTCAGGAGCTCTGGAAGGTGTCAGTGGGGTGTGGGGTCCCTCCTGCTGCACCAGGACACCTCTGACCACGAGAGCCTCAGCTGTGGCTCACTGACCATCAGTGACCAACTGGGTCTGGCACTGCAGAAGTTTCTTTCAGGAGAGTTGAAATTAGATTTCACAGGAAGGTCTGATGCAAGGTCTGTGATAAGTCATGCTCTGGCTGATCTCATGTCCAGGCTCTGTCCCCCAGCACTGCCTGCTTTTTCATGTGATTTTTGATTCCACCATGAAAGGTTTGTATAAACTTCGTTTCTCAAATCAGTAAAAGAAAGCTGAGCTAAATTATCTCCTCACCTGTGAGTTTAGCTGCTAAAAGTCAGCAGCAGAGGTAAACTACAGTCAGTCAAGTGTATGGCAGTAGGGTTAGTCCCATTGCTTGTTTTAGGGGATGATTGTTCCTGTGGAAATTTTTAACATGAATATCACATGCACATAAATATGCACAATACGTGCTACTGCTTTAACCACAGAAACTAATATGGCTGCAGTAAACATCAAAACAGAGGCTGATATCTCTGAGGCTTCCACGGATGAACACCAACCTTTATTGCTTTGATGCCGTTCATTTCCAAGCCCATATATTGGCAGAAGTATGAAAGTTGAGTCTGGGCAAGGTGGCAAATCACAGTGTTTTCCCTGCAAGATTCACTTGCTCCAGATTTTCTCTCCATCCTCTCCCTCAGCACCTCAGGGAGATGGGAATGGGGCTGATGTCGGTCCATCACACATTGTCCCTGCTGCTCCTTCCTCCAGAGGGCTTGGACTCCTCACCCTCTGCTCCTGCTCCAGCCTGGGGTCCCACCCAGGGGAGAGTTCTCCAGAAACTGCCCCAGTGTGGGTCTCTTTATCCATGGGCTCAGTCCTTCAGGAACTGTCCCAGGGATCCCATTTCCCAAGGGCTCAGTCCTTCAGGAATTGCCCCAGGGATCCCATTTCCCAAGGGCTCAGTCCTTCAGGAACTGCCCCAGTGAGGTCCCTCCCATGGGGTCATGAGTCCTTCCAGCAAACCTGTTCCAGGTGGGCTCCTCTCTCTGTGGATCCACAGGCCCTGCCAGGACCCTGCTCCTTCCCACGGGGTCAGAGACTTTCAGACCCCCCTGCTCTGCCCTGGGCTCCTCCTGGGAGTGCAGGGGGATCTCTGCTCCCCCCTGGATCTCCCCAGGAGCCGCCGGCTGGTGTTGGCTCCCTTGGACATGGAGGAAGCTCCCAGCAGGTCCCCACAGAGGCTACCCCTGCAGCCCCCCTGCTTCCCAAACCTTGCCCTGCAAACCCCATGCAGTCACTCATCCTCAGCAGCTCTTGCCTCAAGAACATAAAAATCTCCAGACACAATCTTTTAACCTGGTCAATGACAGTTTCCCAGTGTGTTGGTCCCAGCACAGCTCTCTCACCTTTGGTGTGACCTGAGGCCACCAAATTGTCCCATGGAAAGCACAAAGCAACTTCTTTGAACTAAAGAAGATCCTAAATTCAAACTGATGTAATTTGTGCACAGGATTTGGCCCATGGACTCCAGTTCTGACTCCCCTGGCACTTGTAAGCTTTTTATTACTAATTAAAGTTGGTAAGTAGTCCCCCTCAGGGTGTTTTGGCTCATAAATGAAGGCCAACAAAGTATCTAATTTTGCTAAATAGAGTAATTTTTTATATGCCAACAGAGGGCTTTTGGTTAGATTCTGTTTTCCCTCTCCCCACTGTTATTTAGACACAGGAGCTCCGATGTTTCCTATCCACATCAAGAAACAAAAGCAGCTCTTGTCTCCTTGTTCTTTTTTCCCTTCCCTGCCCTGCCCTGTTCCCTCAGGCCATACCTGCTCCAGCTCCCCCAGCAAGGTCCCATGCCCATGGGTCCAACCCCAGTTCTCACTGTTGACCCCACTGAAAGTCTTTTCTGGAAAAGATTCTATTCAGCACGCACAGGAACGTCAAAATCCAGTTATGTGCAATTTTCAACCCTGAAATATTCAAAGCCACTAGCTTTTGTGTAATTGTACATATCTGGGTCCTTATCCAAACATTATTTTCTCCTTAGGCAGTTAAAACATGGTTTTCTTTCCCTTCTTAAAATCAAACCTGTTACAGTTTGATGAATGAAGCAGCAGAATTAAAAGTGTTTTAATAGCGTGAGCATTACAAACCCCTCATTGACAGGGATTGTTATTATGATAATCATTTAGCAGAGCTGGAATTTGGAGAAGCCGTTTTGACCAGCCAGCAATGTGAAATATTTGGGGTGAATTTCATCTCTGTAAAGACCAAAAGCCATTTAAAAAGCAGACTGGAGTCTTCTGATTTACATTTCTGATATTAAACAGGGAGCTGCTCTCCATATTTTTTTGCTACAGGGCATCGCTTCATTGCTAAGAAATAGGGCTGTGGCAAGGATCCAGTTCCTTAATGAACCAGCCTATCTGGAGCAAAACAGCTTTTCACACCATAATAAACAATGAACACCTTTTAGATAACAAATTCAATGGCAAAAATATTGCATTGTACATGTCAGAGCCCCATAATTTAATGGAAGCACTTGCTGCATTAGTGGTTTACATTAATTTTTAAAATTAATTTTGTTTGGCCTGCGGGGGAAATACTTTCTTTTTTGCTTCTGATATCCTGCAGCTCATTAACACTTTTTTACTGCTGCTCTACAATACTGTCTGTAATCGTCCAATTTGTAGCTAGAGGCTCATTTTTTAACTAGAGAGAGAAGAAAAAAATTGAGCTTTTACTGAAATCATAAATGAAGCTTCAACCACACTGAAAAATCAGCATCTCTAAAAACAGCCAGCGTGCTATGGCTTTCTGAGGATGTATTAATTAAACCCTGGATGGATTGTGAACCTGCAATTTCTGGGTAGTTCTGTAGCCTGGGACAGGGAATTTTTCATCCCAATTCTGCCCTGCAGACATTGGCCAGGGAAGCACAGTTTCTTCCTTCACTATATAGAGAGCTCATTTTCTGGACACTGAGGGGCTTTAGCTGGAAGTCTTCTATATTGTCATTTCCCTGGGAATTGTGTGATATAGGTATCAATTTAAAAAGTTATTGTGCTTATTGAGAGTTACTGAAGAGCACAAACGCATTTTCACCTTGGAGCGCTGGAACACTGCCCTGCCCAGCAAAACGAGACAGCCCAAATCAAACTTCAGCCACTCCAGCCTCAGCCCAATTCCCTGCACCATTCACAGTTGTCAATTTAACACTGGACTGGTTCTATCTGCCTGAATTAAGTGCCATGTGGGCAGTGCTGCTGGATCCCAGCCTCTCTGCACACTCCACTGGGTCTCCCCGGCTGCTCTGCAGATAAACCAGCGCACTGAGCAGCAGGACAGGACCTGTCTTCCCTGTGCTGGGTGTCCTCAGCTGCTGCAACCCCAGGGGGTGTAGCTGGTCCTCAGGGATGGATAGAAATGGTCCTGGAATGTGCTCCCAGTGAGAGAGCAGGGACTCTGCAGCAACTGGTGGTTTGCTAAGGCTGGTGGTGAAGGCTGAAGGTCTCTCTCACTCAGTGGCACTGTTAGAGAAGACACACGGGTGTGTCCTGGCACATGTTGGCTTTGTCACTACAGGTGCTCACAAGCAATCAATCCTCCTGCCAGAACAGAGGGATAATCATTTCAGGCTGCACAGGGGGGAAGGATTATTTCTGTCTCACTAGCTGTCTGTCCCCCATCACTGCACCATCTCAGTGCCTGTCAGGCCTTGTTTTCCACATTTTCAATATCATTTCACAGCTTTTTCAACATGAGTGCCCAAATGTCAGTTGTGCAGTACCACGTAGAATGAGTGAGCAATGAGAAATGTAGGTGTGGAGCAGCATCTGTACTGCTTGACCTGCACTTAATGAAAACAATAGCTGTGAATTCAGCGTAGTTAAGCTGAGCTTTGTGTTTAATGGGAGGTGCTGTATTGCTGTGAATGTAAAGGTGTAAATCCATTAGATTGGACTCCAGGGCCGGTAAGACTGGGCTCTCCCAGCATGCAGGAGGAATGTCCAGGCTAACTGGGATCGTGCTGTACAGGACAGTATTTGTAGATAGGAAATGGTGTGTAATTACAGGGGTGAGATCATCAGTTTATATAACTCGGTGTGACTTCGCTGATGTCAGTGGAATTGTGCCAATTTACACCAGCTGAATGAGACAAACACTTGCACAGATGTGCTGAGTCTCCCTGCTGTACGTGGTGGGAGTCCTGGCTGCAGCTGGGGCAGGCTGGGTCCCCTGCCATGAGCCCCTCCAGCTGAGCAGCTGCTGGGGCTGCACACGGGGAGCATTTTGACACCACTGCTGCAGGAACCTACAGCTTCCCCTCACTGGGAGGTGAACGGCAGAAATCTGTGAAGGAAAGGTGTCACCACCTGGGCCTTCTCTGCTAAGTGAAAACGGTTGGGCAGGCCAGGGAAGGTTGGTTCTTGCCAGCACTGGAAATCCCTGCCTTGAATGGGTAATTCTCCTGTGAAATCAAGGGTGCTGCATGTGGAGCTACTTCAGCTGAATTTGTCACCATTTCTAGTTGAGGGAAAGGAATCACAGAATTACAGAATGGTTTGGGTTGGGGGGGATCTTAAAGACCATCTTGTTCCAGCCACCTACCACTGTCCCAGGCTGCTCTAAGCCCCAGTGTCCAGCCTGGCCTTGGGCACTGCCAAGGATCCAGGGGCAGCCACAGTTGCTCTGGGCACCCTGTGCCAGGGCCTGCCCCCCCTCTCAAGGAACAATTCCTTCCCAATCTCCCATCCATCCCTGCCCTCTGTCCATTTGAAGCCATTCCCTGTGTCCTGTCCCTCCATCCTTTGTCCCCAGTCCCTCTCCAGCTCTCCTGGAGCCCCTTCAGGCTCTGGAAGGGGCTCTAAGGTCATCCTGGAGCCCCCCCCCCAGCCTTTCCTGGTAGGAGAGGTGCTCATCAGAAGCATAACTGGGGTTGTTCCCTGGAGAAGCAGCAGGGAGCTGCTGCACAGGGATGAGCTGGGGAAGGCATTCGAGCGCTGGAGCCCAACTCGAGGTGCTAAATGAACCAGAGGGGCTATTGTTGCCTTTCAGAAAGGCTATCTGATTTTTTTTTTTTCATGGAACTTGTAGCCATTTTGAAGCTTTCATTTTTCATAATGTCACAGATAATCTTTTATCTATTATCCAATAGTGCCATTCTGACAGGCATTTGCATCAAATGGGAAGGCGCAGGCTGGAACTCTCTCAGGTGGGGAAACCAGCTTGATCTGAAAGGTTATTCCCTCTCGCTGGGTCTTGGGCCTTTGTTCTTGATTCACACTTGCTTCCCCCATCTAAATGCAGGCATTTCTAGAGCTTTTTCTTTAGAGAAACCTTCAATTCAGAGATCTGAGCTTATTCAAGCTTCTTCCTACATGGCAGTCAAAAACTTGTGTTCACTGCAAATGATGAAGCTGCTTTGAAACTTTTGTTGAAGGCTCTGTATGCCTCCAGAATCCTTTCAGAACCTTTCCTACAGAGACACAGCAGCTTGCCCTCTTTTTAAGGAGAGGAAACACTGGTGAAGGAAAGAACTTAAGCAGCCATGAGCCTTTTTGCAGTTGCATCTCTATCTACCAACTACCCCCTCAAAAGTCCAGTGGGAGCAATGGCCTTTAAAGATGTGGGTAGAATATGAGCTGAGTGTCTAAAAGTTAGCAAAGCAGAAAAACTGCATGACTGGAAATATGAAAATCAGTTCAATATTACCTCTGTTTCATAATTCTTCACTTAAGAGGTTATTAAATTATAATATAAAAGGGTGAATACACCTCCATTTCACATGGAGAATTTCACTGATTGAAGAAGTAGCCTTGTTCTCCACCTAAAAAACACAAGTAGGGCTCCTTTTCAGAGCCTTGTTGTGTTCTTGGGATATTTGAAAGTCATTCTCAGCAGACTGACTGAGCAAAAAGATTCACTGCCCATCACGAGCTTCCCAATCCCCCTCACATCTCACCAGTGTTTTCACCTCCCAAAAATACCCCAGCTGCTGAGCCAGCACTGGGCAGGAGTCTGGCAGGGAAGCTGTGCATGGGCACCGCAGCTCTGCCAGGGGCTGCTGCTGCCTTGTGCTGTGGCCAGCTCCTGCTGCAGTGCTGGGGCTGAAATCCTCTGGTGCCATAGGGGGTGCAGCGTGGCACCCACCTGCCTTTCCAGCAAAAATGATCCCAGCCCAAAGTTAACTTCTCTCCAGCAAACCCACAGGGATTCTGACTGCTCAGAGCTTCTGGAGCGGGGGGCAAAGCTCAGAGGTGTTTAGGGAGTGCTGGCTTTGGAGGCCTGGCCACCATGGAAATGTTCTCCTTTTTACATTAAAATACCCATCCCAAGCTGAGAACGAGCAGGCACACAATTCCTGCCAGTAAAAAACTGAGGCATCCCAAGTTTGCCACATAAATATGCATCCCTGATCAGTGTGGGAGTTTTTTTACACAGACACATCGTTAATGTACTTGTTGTCATTTTAAAGTCCTGGATTAATAGGAAAGAGCAGCATTTCCCCCAGTGGAAGCTGAATATAAAATTTCTTGAATACCAAAGTAATAATTTTGATTTTATTGTGAACTATTTTAATAGGCAAGGAAAAATTGGAAGGGGAAAGGAATTATTTCCTCTTCTTCCATCCCAAACCCTTCCTTCCTTCCAAACATCTTTTACAAGGAGCAAATTTTGAATTACAACACAATATTGTGTAGGAACCCCTGTTATTAACCCTACAGCCACGGGATGCAGAAGAGAGAATCATCAGTGCCCCAACTCAGCATCCAGGGGGTTGGAAATTGTTTCTGAATGTTTCTAAGTGAATATTTCTAGGTGCTGTGTTGTTTATGAGCAGGAAAATTAGCTGTTCAATCATGGAAAACCCCAGGGAAGATCTGATCTGGCCACAGATGAAACAGAATTTGGTTTCCAGAGGTCTGTGCTGGTGGTATGTGTGTTATGCAGTGATCATTAAAGGAAAGCTTCACATTAGAATTTGTGGGTTTGGGGATGGGTCATGAGTGACTGTGAGACATCTGGAGTCACATTTGTTCCTGCTGTGGTTTAAATCCAGGTTAACTCTGTCACAGCAGTGGAGTTTCCAGGAATAAGAGTCCATGTGCAGGAAGAGTCACCACCACCCACCACCATGGGTGTCCACTGCCAGGCCAGGTCCCACTGCCCCCACCCCATCCTCTGCTGGGTGTCCAGGTTCTCATTTTGTGTTTTCAAAGTGGTCCTTGAAACTCTGAGGGGACTCTGTTTAGAGGAATTTTCCTTCTTTGAGGGAAAACCAAGGCTTTCACATAACCATGTGAATATGGGCACAGAGATCATGAGAAAAGTGCTGCTCCATGGGGATTTGCAGTGGGATAACAGGAGCCCCTTCCCCCAGTGGACACTGACCGTGTGGCTGTCCTTTGGCCCAGCCAAAAGTGTCATCAGAGGTTGCTGGCACCTCTTTGGGGGATGGAGAGGGTGTGAGCTGGCCAACAGCAACAACCCCAGAGGGGCAGAGAGCCCCTGGGAGCAGTGGGCTGGAACAGGATGAGAACAGGCTGGGACACTGCCCCATCAGCAGGCTGGGAGGGTGCCATGCTCCCAGGGTCCAACAGCTCTGAGATGGGAGGAGAATCCCATCACCCACCCCTGCCTTGTGCAAGGATTTGGGATTGCTGCCGAGGCAAGAGCAGGATCTGACCCAGCTGGTGCCCTTCCAGGACAGGGGGTGAGGCCCCTCTCCAGCCACTGCTGCCTCATCACCTGGTAGGTTCTGACACAGAGCATCATGGCAATATGTATTTTAAACATATTTCCTGATAGCATTTTAGTAGTTATTAACTAGGAAAGCAATTGCTAATTAGGGGCTCAGTAATGCAAGTCTGTCATCCTGATAGAATGGCACTGCTGCTGGTAATAAAAACATTGGAGGTGCTTTACATTCTTCAGTTTAATTAAGAGTTTGTGTAATTATAGTGCTGTTTTGCTGGGTTTTGTCTAAGAGAGCTGGAGTAAGGTCCAGTTTGCTGAGAAAGTCTTTGTGGAGTTATTTTAAGTGATGTGGAGTCACAGCTGAAAGGGGAATAGTGGTGGAATTTGGTGAGGAATTGAATGCACAGCCTATAGACCCTGCTTGGAGATGTAGGTTTGCTTTCTAAAGGCATGATCTGAAGAGGGGTGGTGACAAAAACTCCTTTCTGAAGAGACTTTCCCTTTTTTTTTTTAACCCATAGCTACTGTGACTTTTTAACAGAGTATTTAAACTTTACAAGCCCAGGTGAGGTGGGCACAGTCTTCTCTTTCACTTGTTTGCCCAGGGTGACAAATATTTCACCCCTGCAAGGCATTGTCAGGGACAAACCTTCCCTGGGGTGGCCCAGGAGAGGGCTGAGCCTGGGGGAGAGCAGTTGGGTCTGAGCAATGTCAGGGTGTGGGTCACAGCCCAAAAACCAGATGAAAGGTTTGTTTTGTTTGCCTGTTACTGCCTGAAGAAGAAGTTGGGGGCTGGAAAGAGGCGGAACTCTTTCATCAAAACTGGTTCTTCTGAGAACCTCCTCTGCAGTCCATAAGCTGTGTGTGTTTAATTCTGTCTGGGGTGTGTAAGCTTCTATATATTATACCTAACAATGCCAAGAGCACTAGCCAGGGGTAACTGCAATATTAGTAACCTCAAATTACAATGACTTACTTTTATAGCTCTTTTTAATAGTATTTTACCATCCATGTTGTAAGTTTTACAGTTTGTACCACTTACTGATAAATACTTCATAAGCTCCTGTGGCTCCCCATGCCATGGATGCCTCCATTGCCCTGCATGTGTGTTACACGTGATCGAGTGAAAATTGGAACCTTATGGGACAGAGAGGCTTTCTGAACTATAAATCATTATTGCTAATGATGATGCAGAAGCAGACACCTAATAACAACTTTGTTCAGTCCTATTAAGTGGAAAGTCTTGGCCTCCTGGGCTTGGCCTCTCAGAACAAAGTTTTAAATAACCAGCTGATGACGCAGTGGCTCAGAATAAAAAGTTAATCTGTGCTCCTAGGTTCTGCTCTGGTCTGTGGGGTTGGATTCTGTCAGAAATAGAGCACTGAAATTTAGCAAAGCATGTGACACCTCCGAAATGAACAAGTGGCCTCTGAGAAATTAGTCTGTGTTAACCGGATTTTAATAAGACACCACCAGCAGAGCCCAGGATAGCGTGAAGAACAAAAGAAAAGAGCTTTCCCATCTTGAATATGTGGGATTGAAAACCTAGAGAGAGAGAACACACTTCAGTACCATGGAACCTGGAAGTATTGGATTATCCTTAATATTCATTATCCTTGAGTATAGTAATTGTAGTGCAGAAACTGATGACAGATAAATATTTTCTCTCTTTGAAGAAAGTGTGTGGTTTAAACCTGTTTTTTGATTAACAGCTGGTATCTGACTTGAAGCAAATACAGGAGGTTCTCATGATTAAACTGACTTTTTTTTTTAATCCTGTCTGAACCTCAGAAGTGAACTGGATTGCATTGTACTGTCAACATCTGAGAGCTATTACTGAATGACAAATGCTCAGTTGGGGTTTAGGAATTATATCTGAGACTTAGACTGGATATTGGGAAGAAATCCTTCCTTGTGAAGGTGGGCTGGCCCTGGCACAGGGTGCTCAGAGCAGCTGTGGCTGCCCCTGGATCCCTGGCAGTGCCCAAGGCCAGGCTGGACAGGGCTTGGAGCAGCCTGGGACAGTGGGAGGTGTCCCTGCCATGGCAGGGGGTAGAATGGGATGTGGTTTAAGGTCCTTGCAACCCAAGTCATTTTGGGATTCTTGACAACAATCTTGGGAACTGCTGCTTGAGTTACCACTGGGTCGGTGATGGACACCTGGTGGACCTGGGAAAAAATGTTACTTGATAATGTATGTTATGTAATGTTACCTTGAAACAGTATTATATTTTCAAAATGTGAAAAATTGATACAAATTACTGCTGGCCTCTTACCCCATCTGTGCTCAGAGTTGATCTGTGTGGTTGGCAGCAGGAGCTGAAAGTGCAGAGCAGACACAGTATCATAACCAGCCATCTGAAGTCTCTGAGCCATCCCAAGAGGAAAGGTGAATTTTGCAGGAAATTGCAATAATCTCAGGGCATTTAAGAGCAAGAGGTGCCCCTGGTCAAGGCTGGTGCCACGTGGGCTAAGACTTTTCATTTTTATGTCCCCTCTAAAGAGTTCACAGAAGTAACCTGTTGCAGTCCCAGCTCAGAACCAGACTGTGGCCATCCCTGCTCTGGGACCTTTCCACTTCAATCCCTCCTTGGCCCAGGGGATGCTCCTTGGGTAGCAGGAGTTCCCAGCTAAGGGTGGAGCACTGTCTGTCCCTGGGGAGCCCGAGCAGTTCTGTGACAGCACCGAGCCACTCCCAGCGTGTCCCTTCCAGCTGCTCACAGGGTGGATCTGTCACATCAGCCCGAGTGCCTGCGGTCTGTAAGGCTTAACTTATGTCCCTGGATGAAAGAATTAGAGAGGTTGTCTGGGCTCTGAGTTAAGGGCTCCTGTGTGTTGATAGGACTTGAGTTATTTAAGTTCACTCTGCAGTGAAACAACCCCCAAGGGACTGTCAACTCGAGAACACCCACTAACCACAGCTTGTCATGTTACTGCACAGAGGGAAGAGTGAGCTTTTAAGTAATTAGTGCCCAAAGCATTCACTGCTTTGTAGGTCAAAAGCAAAACCTTAATTCTACCAGAAAACTAATCAGAAGCCAACACAGATTTGGGAGCATGGCTGTAATCAGCTTTCCCTGTGACACACCACTTAATGAGTAGGCAGCAGCCTTTTCCTCCAGCTCAAATTTCCAACTGACCCACGGAGAGCATGTTGTTGTAGCTTTAATCACCAGGTGACAAAGGTAAGGATATCCACGGTGGGTCCAGGATCTGAAATGGATGGTTGAGTCTTTGTTACGGAATGGAAATAGCAAAGTTCATCCTGGCCTCTAAGGTGTGTAACTGGGTTGCTGCCAGTCATCTGGGGAATCAGAGGGAAATAGGAAAAACGTGTAGCTCATGTAGCAGAAAAGCTGTCTCAATTTCTGTTCTTCCATGAATGTATGCCTGGACAGTCTCTTGGGAGAGATCCTTGGGCACAAAACATGAGCAGGGTCTGTGGTGCCCTTGGGCTCCTGGCAGGACCCAACTCCTTATCCGTGATCTTGAGTGCAGGTACAAAGATAACAGTGGAGTTTCCTTCTTCAGGCACTTCAGGAGATCCTCAGTATCTCCTTTGGAAGTGGTTGCATGCATTTGTGCACGAGTTGAACATTGCTGCTGCCATCCTTTAAAGCCTGAGGATTAATTAAGCCATTTTAATCGCGCGCTCTTGTGTATGGTTAAAGCGCAACGGGAGTAGAAGGAGGGAAGGAGTGATGTATTCACTTACCCTGCTCACCCTACCATACACTGCTGTGTGTACTGGGAAAGATAAGGAGCAATGTTAAACACAACATTGAAATAATTATGTTCATTATAATGCAGGTTGTCAGGTGCTTGTGTCACTCTCAGTGAAAAATAAACTTCTGGCCTTGTACTTTTTCATGATGCAGAAGGAAATGCAATGCTTGAATTGTGTTTCTCTTGTTTCCTGGAATCCCAACCTTCCCTTTCATGTGTTGGATGTGATTTCTGAATTTCTTGCGAGCAGTGAGAAGATGCAGAAAAATGAAATGATACAAAGCTATTTCTAAGGCAATATTTTTCAGCTGTGTTGAGGAGAGCGAATCTTACAGGAAAGGTGGTGACAAGAGGGATGGGTCAGACAAAATCCTCCAAGGAAATATGCTTTGAGGTACTTGCTTTCCATGGGATCCAGAGCTGGGAGGAACTTGTACATATGTGTGAATAAACCAGATTTTTTTAATGTAGTTTCTGGCACAGCAGACAAACAGACATGACTGCCAAGTTAGCATGTATAGCAAGTATCCTTGCAGGAATATAATCTGAGCTACTCTAAACCTTTACCTGAACATCTTCAAACATTTTTGAGCCCCTTTAGTCTGTCAGATCAGAAAGTCAATTCCAGTCATTTCGAGGAGGAGTGGCCTGAAGCACTGTCAGCTGAAATGCTATGGCCACAGGTGAATGAAGATGAAAAAGCAACTGATGCAGAGCCCGCTTGTCTCAGCACTGTAGTGCTCTCTCCACGTCAAGATGTCCTTCACTTGCTGCAGGATGAGCTCAGACTCGATTCTTGGGTAAAGGACTATCCCTTTCTTCTCTTTTTTCTCTTCAGACCATTTAACTTTATTTTAAAAGCCTTGGAACAAGACTTGGAAACTTGGTCAATTCTGTTCTTGGTCTGCTGGTGGCAGAGTCAGGTCTCTGCTCCATCTCTCCTGCTGTCATGGAGCAAAGACCCTGATGGTGTTGTCCTTTCTGAAACAGTTTCAGCTACAGAAATGATAAACAGAAGCAGAACTTCTCTGTGTGTGAAATGACAATTCCTAAGGGTCTGTGTTTGCAGCATCTTCATTTTGAACCTATGCTTGATGTACAATTAAGGGTGTTTGAAGAGAAGCCTCTCATATATCAAATGAGATAAACCATTCAACTTTTAATTGATCTATCCTCATATAAATCACGCAGAAACATTGAGAGTGGACTTGTGGCTCGTGGTCTGTAGGTCATGTTTACAGAGTAAGTGTCCTGGCATTTATTACAGGAATCTTTCTCCTGCTCCCTTCCCGTTCTTCCCTCCCCCAGTCCCCTGTGCTGACCCCTAATCCCAACAAAATGAAGATCTGGTTGTCATATGGATGGCAAAGCCTTCCTCTTGCATCACAAACAGTGTAGATCAAAAACACCTCATTTAAAAACAGATGTTTTCTGGTAGTGATTAATATAGTTTCTCCCCCTCTTCCTTTTTTTTTTTTTTTAGGAGAACCTTTTCTTTTGTAATCATCTGCTTTAGCATTAGCTTGAGGGACTGAATTTAGGCACTGGATGAACTGGTTCATTTGAAACACAAAGCTGATCTGAATTTTCAAGCTCAGAATGAAACCATTTACATTTCCATGCGTGTCCTCCCTGGTTTAAGCTTAAAGGAAAAGTCCTGTGTGGATCAACATTCTCAAATACCTTTCTCAAGTGAGGGTCCTGGTGGAAGCCGTGGGGTGCTGAGCGCTCACAGCCTCCGGTGGCTCTGGTGCCTTCTGAATTTCCCTGCCTCTCTCCAGGTACCTCTTTTGAAAATCTCTGTACCAGGTCTTTTATTTGACAGTTCTTTCAGAGAGTGATTTCTCTCCCAATTTATTTGGCCAAAAATGTTCCCCCTTTTTTCCTCTTCCACTCCTCAGCTGTGCACAGCTCAGCTTTCTTCTGCGCTGGAATTGGCTGCATTTTACTGAGGCTTCAAATAGAGAGGATTTGAGCCCATAAATCCTTGCTCTGTGTGAGTCCTTATTTTCACTAATAGCACCACTGAAGTCATCAAGATTGTTTACATGAATAGGATCAGGAGTAATTCTAGTTGGGTCTAATTAGTTACACCAATTTAAGTGAAAGCAGCATCAATCCGTTGTTTTGCAGAGGACGTTGGGATGAAAAATGCTAACGCAGAGTATGAACCCACATGGTTGTGTATGGTTAAAGGATATTGTTGTCTGGCATTTTTCACAAAGAACAATCATTAGTACAAGTTGGAAAAATATAGGGTTTGGGGCTGCATTTTCCCTGCAATTTAATATTACTTGGTATTGGTTAGAAATAAATTGTTACAGACTCCCTTTGAATTCCTTTAGGGTAAATATTTATCACATGTAACATTTCCTCAATATTCTGAATTTTCAATACAATTAGCTTCACTGCAGGTTATTTACTCCCAAGTCAGAATTCAAGGAAAAGCCTCCAAGTGTATTTTGAGCTGAGCTATTCATCAGAAGTCCATCATGATTTTGTTCAAAGTGAAGCAAAAGCTGTGGGAGATTTTCGAGCTGGGGAACTGCATTTGCAAGAGGCATAAAACTAATGGTCTACACAAAGTGTCTTGTTTTTCCTCCTTTCTGTGGGGGGTGTTTGAAATGCTCATTACTTGGTCCAAAATGGGATGTTGGCGGTGAGATGATGACGGGAGGGAAGCGCAGCTCTGTGAATCCCTGGCAGAAGGCTGGCAGGAGTACAGAGCCATTTACAGTCTGCCCACCCTGGTGACAGCTCCTGACTGGATGAACAACCTCGGGGTGTCAGCAGGGGTGGCCAGGAGCTGCTGGGAGCACCCCCAGACTTTGGGAGGTAGGTGCTGGAGAGGGGTACAGGAGTCAGGGGGTGCCATGGGTACCTCCAGGATGTTGAAACCACTGCACTCATTTCACTTGGGCAATCACCCCAGACCACAGATACTCAGCTCCCTTGGCTCTGGTTGAACATCTCTGTTCCATTGGTGATAATCCATGAGCCTTCCAGTGCCCTTGGGCTCTTCTCTAACAACTTGTTAGCGAAACCACTTTCTTCTAGAGACCTGATCCTGTTGGGTTAATCCTATTTAATCACGAGCTTTACGTGTTCTCAAATCAGAAATGAGTGCAGTTTGCTTGAAGTCAGGGTCAGGTTGTCTCCTCCAAGTGCTGAGGAGTGTGTTCATTGGGATGCAGTTCCATATCACAATCCACTGGTGGTAACGTTGGTGCAGGTGCCTTTCCCAGGTGTAGTTTGGTGCCCTTTCATGTGCTGTACTCTGTGCTGGCTCAGTAAAATGAGTCAGGATAAGCTGGGGCTGAAGCAAACAAAAGGATAATTCAACTTAACCAATGGAAGTCCACAAGGGAAGAGGCAGGAGCCTTGGGGAACTGGGGGAGGCCTTGAGACAAGGAGGGAATTTCATGGTGACATTTTCAAAGGCTGTGGTCCACTCACTGAGATTTATAATGAAATTTAGCATGTTCCTGGACTGCAGTTGAACATGGTTTGTAGACTTCAGGGGCATGCCTTCAAATCACGCCAGTGTCAGTTGGTTTGGGTTTTTTACTTTAGAGCTACAGCATCTGCTGATGTGGTTTGTAATCACCTCAAGCTCATTTAAGTTGCGCCATTCAGCAAAGAGATTAATTTATACTTCATCCATAATATAACTTCTTCTGGGAGTAAAAGCTGGAGAGGATGATGGGCAGCATGAAATTTCTCATTACTTGGTTTTAGAAGGGACAAGCCAAAACATTAAAATGCTCCAACTCCAAACAATTCAGGATATTTTAAAGCTTTCTAAAAGCTTTTTCCTTTTTTTTTTTTTTTTTTTAAATATGTTTCATTGTAGGAACTTCAAAGAGTACATTTGATCTGCTGGTATGGTTTTGACTGTATCCACCAGGAGTTCACTTAAGCCAAGCAGTGAAACAATAATGTATGTTGTACAGCTGAAATGAAAATTAACCTAATGTACAGTATTTGCTGCCTTGCACGGCTGAAATGAACTCCTGGTGGACAGGGAAAAAAATGCTGGCAGATCAAATACACCTTTTGAAGTTTATTATAATAAAATGAAATAAAGCCGCCAAGGGAAGCATTTGCAAAAAAGAAAGGCTTAGGAGGACTACAGCTGTTGTATGCTGCTCTAGTCTTTTTTTTTTTTCATTTTCTTTTTTTTTTTTTTTTTTTTTAATTGCATTTACTAAAGCCCCAGTATAGAGCCCACTGAAGCCATTGTGAGTCTTCCCATTAGCTGTTCTGGACCCTGATATCAGTTTGCTGGGACCAGCCTGGCCACCTTCCACCAAAAACCACATGCTTTACTGGGAGCCCCAGTGACTTCTGCCCACGTGTGGCCTGAATGATCCACCAGAACCCAATGTCTTGCTAAAAAGGCAATTTTCTTGGAAGGATTTTTCATCTAGAGAATTGCGGTATCATAATTTTCAGTTAGCATTTTGCTCCCTCTAAATAAATCCCTCTCCTTCATCCCTTACTCCTGATAAATACAGTCACAGTAGTCCTGGCTTTAATCAGGAGATTAAAAGTGTCCATGCTTCAACTAGCATGGTGAGCCCCCTTTTCTGGGGAAGATTAAGCCCTGCAGAGGTTAGCCTGTTTCCATAAGCAAAAATAATTTTTTTATTAACATCAGCAGATTAAATAAAATTGCCTATTTGGGGATCTTTTCCCTCTCTTTTTCCCTGAAAGGTGATTAGCATGTCCTGAGAAGTGTCAGTCAATTCTATGAGAGCATAAAGTTCTCAGCATTGCTCCCATGGCCTCTCCAGGCAGTGTTAGAGGATCAGACTGAGCACTGTGAGCACTTGCCAGGGAAATGGGTGTCATTTCCTCCATCCAGCATTCTGCCAGCTAGGAGAAACTCCAAAACCAAATTAACATTGTCTTCTCTTTTCTCCCTTATTTCAGGGAAACAATAAAAGCAGCCCTGTGTATTTATATGCATCCCCCATGACTCTGGAGGCTCTGCTGGTACATCCATTAGTTTGCTTTGACAGGGAGAGGCTGTTTAGACACAGGGCCTGGCAGGAGGGTGTTGTGCATCCCAGGAGAGCTGGGCTGGACAGCAGAGCTCGCCAGCCCCAGTGCACACCAGCAGCCCACAGGTCACTGGGTCAGCCAGCAGCACCAGCCTGGGAGCACTGAGGGAGCCAGAGGCAATTAGGGACCCAGTCCAGCCTGAATTCCCACTGTTTCCACATAGGGCTGGTTGGGTGAGCTTGGGGAAATCTCACCCTTGCAATGGGGGTTGCTGTGGGACCTCAGTCTTGCTTGTGGGAACTCTGTTGGCTTTGGTGCTTCTGCGTAGAAGCACCCAGGAGACTCAGCCAAGTCAGGGTGTGTTCGTGCAGGACCCTGGCTGTCTGTATGGACTGTACAGAATAAATAGATGTGTGCATATGGGTCTTGTGGGCAGTGCCACTGAAACTCTTCACACACAGAGCTGCAGCCTGGGCAGATGAGGAGCTGCTGTAGCTCTGTTTGCAGATCTGGTTTGAGCATGGGACCTCAGCCTGTCAGAAATTCAGTCCAGATCTTGTCTCAGGCCAGTGTCTAATCAGGGCACTATCTTGTGCAGGACCAGGTCTTTTGTTTTAGTGTTACAGAACTTGATCCCATAAACCCTTCCGTGGGGGGGGGCTGGGGGGGGGGGAGTAATCTGTGCTTATGGGATTAGTCACTCTGAAAGCACTCCTGTGTAAATAAAGTGTACTCACAAGAGCAAAGCTTTAGCAGCAGTTCAGTTCTCTGTGTGGAAGAGCAGTGATCCTCTAGCAGGCAGCACCCTCCGGATTCTGCCCAATGTTTTTTTTCTCTGCCAGCCCCTGATGGTAACGGGTGGCAAACCAGGAATTTTGTGATCCTAAATTTGTAGGATTTGTTTGACAGCCCAGGCATTGTCTGTGTATTCCCCTCCCCTTCTCCCGGAGCAGTGGGCATCCCCGGCAGAAAGTGAAAACTGAATGAACTGATTGCTTAACCTCTCCTGACTCTACCCTGGTGGTAGATCATTAATGGTGTAGAAAACGAGGGCCAGCGCTGGCAGCACAGGGTGGGGTGTGTGTGCATCTTTAAGAGATTTATGTGGAGGTCTGAGATGAGGAGACAGCACTGTGGTACATCATCATGCAGGAGACATCAGAGACGTTCTTCTTCGCTTGGATGCATTATCATAAAAAGTGATTTAGACTAGAGCTGATTGATGCAAATGGTCCTCTGTTCTTTCCTATCATTAGCGGCCTCTTTCAGTGGCCAGAGGCAGTGATTAAAGCTGTCATTTGGAGCTGCTCATTAAAGACAAGCACCCGAGTAGCGGGAGGAAAAAAGGTTGAAGAAGCATGATTTTATTTCTTTCCCCCCACACCCCTTCCTTAAAAAAAGGGCATTATCCTTTTTCCAGTTCTGGCTCTACAGGAAAAGTCTCTGTTTGATGTGAGAATGCAGGTGGTTTAAAAAATAAAATCAGAACTACGTTATTGTCACTTAGTGTTTTGAGGACAGCGCAGCAGAGTGTTGAGATGATCATTATAAAAGTATCACTGGGTGTATTTGTTATGGAATAACCTGATAAAATACTAAACATCATTATTCACACAAGCCAGCGATTGCCACACAGAAATTGTGCAGGGCTGTAATGACTGTTCTTTTGAGGCTGGCTGGGAAGGATGAGCAGAGGCAAATGCAGAGATGCTGGACGGTGATCAGGTTCGACATGCTTCTTCATAACAGATTTGCCTCTTCAGAGTTTAGATTCTTCAGGGCAAAGACTTCGTTTCGCTACAGATGCACGCAGAGCGTCACACAGCAGAGCCAGGAGCTTGAGTGGGGCTTCTGGACATCATCACGAGTGAGAAATCAGGGCAAGTTGTTCTTAAATAAATGGCTCGTAGTGGTAGCTCTGTATAACCACGGACCGTGCAAGTCATCCATAAAATTGTCCGCAGCGCAGTCCTGGAGCTGAGGATGCAGCGATTCTCGGGGACTGCTGGGGGTCCTTGGTTCACGCCTCCGTGCTCTGGGCTGCCCAGGGAGAGCGG
This sequence comes from Vidua chalybeata, assembly GCF_026979565.1. Lineage (NCBI taxonomy): Eukaryota > Metazoa > Chordata > Aves > Passeriformes > Viduidae > Vidua > Vidua chalybeata. The sequence goes on along the minus strand of NC_071549.1, from coordinate 1,588,740 downwards.
GAGAGCTGCCGTTCCTCCGGGGCGATTGCTGTGTGCCAGGCTGATGGGCGCGCTGCGTTCCGCTGGGAGTGAATGACCCGAGATGGGCAGAGGGCTGAGGAGGCACAGAAGGACAGGGATTAGGAACGGCAGAGCCGTGTTCGAGCCCAGCAGCCCCGTGCTCTCTGCAGCCCCGGGCAGGGTAATTGCGGCCGGGCGGGCTCGGCCCCGCGCCGCTGCTGTCGGAATTAACGCGTTTTTAAAGAGGTCACAGCCGGAGAAGCTCCCTAAGTGCTTTTAGGCCAGGCTAATAGAAGATGCTGAGGAATGACTGAGGGGAAGTTATGATGATAGTGAAGGAGTAATTTAGCATATTAGGGGAAATATGTCAAACCACACTGATTGCTATAAATACAGCCTTCTTCTTTCAGAATCTGGCTGTGCCCCAAGGATTTTCCTATGAAATTATGGAAGTGCAGCTTACTTATTACTGGCTGACTTTCACACCATTGTGCCTTCTTTTTCGGTCATGTGCTGAACGCTAAATTGGTACCTTTCCCAATGTGCTCATTTTTCTTCTAGCGATCCCGTGTGAGACAGAAGAAACAATGTTGTGACTCCAAGGGGGTGGTGGCATCCTTAAAGCTGAGTTTAGTCTTCAGGAGGACCCTTCTGCTTAGAGATTTCCTGGATGGGGCAGGTTGCAGGGGGTCAGTGGGGCATGGAAAGGGAATGAGGCTTTGGAGCTCAGGCCTGAATGCTCAGGGAAGGAGAGGGGCAATGGTAGGCTGAGCTTGGCCAGAGCCAGCAGCGGAGGCAAGAAGCAGAGCTTGCTGAAGGTAGCTGCTAACAGCCAGTTTGGGATTTGCCTGTGATTTTTAACAGCTAGTTTTTTCCAAACTGGGCCAAATTGCTTCCAACAGAGCCTACTTCTGCTTCTCTACTCAAATGTGATGTTGCTCTCACTGCAGTCATTACATTTTATACATTAGATACATTATATTTTAATGTATATCCTCCTAATACTCAAATAATCCATACTGTACTGACAATGGGAATAAATTCTTCAGCATTAAACTGCCAGAAAAAGTGAGTGCTTTGTGTGTCATCATTCAGGTTTTGGGTGCAATTGATCTGAACAAGGATTTTGATTTTGGAAAATGCTCTGCTATTTATCTCCTAGAATTCACTTTGGGCAGCAAAGACATCTAATATTAGGGAGGAGAAGGGCAATTGTGTTAGCAGTGATAAAGATTACTATAATTTTAGACCATTTTCTCCTCCTTATGCATCAAACCAAAGTTGCCAACAATTAGAAAACAGCAACGTTTCCAAAAGAATTTCCTTTTCCTTTGTTTCAGTTTTCCTTTAAGCCAACCTAGAGATTCTGTGCATTCATCTTTCTTGCCTCATTCTTTCTTTTTCTTGTTGCTGTTGATCATATCTGTGCAGCTGCAGCTCTGCTCTGGGGCTTACCTGGAAAAGCTGTGGCTGCCCCTGGATCCCTGGCATTGCCCAAGGCCAGGTTGGACATTGGGGCTTGGAGCAGCCTGGGATGGTGGAAGGTGTCCCTGCCATGGCAAGGGTGGGCCTGGATGAGCTTTAAGGTCCCTTCCAACCCAAACCATTCTGTGGTCACTGAGGTGGGACACAGCCCCACTGCAGGGAGGACCCATGTGTGATTTGACCTGGTGCTCACCAGGAATGGGAAATGTGAGTGCAGGAAGGTGGGACATGCACAACCAGAGCAACCCATGTCCTGTGTGACACAGGTGGCACATTTGGGTTTCACCAGCAGTAAAACCTCCATGGGCCGAGTCTGTGTCATTTTTGCAATAATAATTTCTCCATGTAACAAACGAGTGGCTAAGGTGAACACCTGCCTCTCTTGCATCTGTGTTGCAGGGATCCAGGTTTAGTCTCTTCACTTGTGCCTTTGCATGGCATTTTTAACTCTTGCATTCAGAATGGGCTGCACAGCAGAGCTTTTGGTGAAGCCGCTTTTGCACGATGACGGTTACTGATGATCTTGGGTTGTGAATGATGCCATGTGTGCGCGTGACGTTTCCAGCACGGCTGGTCTCCACCTTGCCAAGCTCCCTGTCTCGTGCTGCTGACAGTGCTGCCATCAGCCCAGCACCACAGCTCGCTCCCGGCATCCAGAGGACTGGAGCTGTGCAAAAGCTAATTGACTTTGAAGTTAGTCCCAAAGAAAACAGCACTCTGGCCCCTTGCTGGCCTGGATTTAGCTTGGGAGCTTGGAAGGCACTAGTTCAGGCAGAAAGGGCAAAGAGCATGTTAGAACAAGTGTGAAGATAATTTAAAATTTCATTTTGTTTCATGTGTTTTTACCAGAGTGCAGCTTAACAACTCTCAGGTCAAGAGAGCATTTTGAAAGTATTGATTAATATTGTTAATAAAACAGTTAGAGTTGCTAAATGAGGCTCAGGCTGGGAGAACAGTGTATAGATGTACAAATGCAGCATAATCTGTAAGTATATTATTATTATTATGTATGTGTAGCCTTTGAGTTCTATTTTGCTGTCTCAATATAGTTGTTTATAGAAACACCTGAGAGCACCTTCAGAAAAACACAGTGATGTAAAAACTTCTAGATCCTAAACCACAACGTTCTGCTCTGTTGCTGTCAAAAAATTAAATATACAATTCTCATTTTCTTCTCGATGGAGGAGTTGCAATAATTTGGGGGTAAATTAAAAATACAATCCAATCATTTCCTTGTAAAACCTGGTGCTGACATTAGCCTTTCGTTATGACATTGCAATTATCTCCATGGCAACCCGGTGTGATGTGACAGCGCGGTGCCTGCACGTTCACGTGCTCCCAGCCTGGAGCCCAGGGAGCCAGGTTCCTGCCTGAGACATTCCTGATTTTCTCCTTCCTCGCAGTAGTTTAGTGCTGGTGTAACATGGCTGCATTCAAGGCTCATGTGCCTGTTCAAAGAGCAGAGTGAGATTCTGTGCATTTATGGGAGCCTTTCAGGCATATTACGGAGCAATATTGTATATGATCTCTTCCATTAATAAATAATTTTGAGAAAGCTCATACATGAATACAGCACTTCCAGGCCATTATGCACGGGAATACATTATCAGTGTGGACTGCACCTTGGTTAACTCTAAATCCTGTTCTTTAGTCAAACACATTTGGTGTTTCCACAGAACAGCACCAAGCAGAGCGGAGAGAAAAAGAGTTATTGTGGATTGAAAGGGCTGAAAAGGCACGACCCAAAACCTGTCCCTACTTTTGGTTTGGACCGTATTTTTCATGCCTTGGTTCCTTGTCTGTCCACAGACTCCCCAATGATAGTCTCTTTCCTAGGATTCCCAACTCCTGTGTTTTCATCTGCAGTCTTCTACTGGGGTTATGATCTGTACCTGCCCCCCCAAACTGAGGTTACATGGCAAGGTCCCCCCTTGGGAGGCTGTGGCAGTGGGTCTGAGCTGAACCCATAATGTGTCCCACCATTTTCACATTGAGGGAAAGGGGGAGGCCATCTGGCATGTCTGGGCTGAGCAATCTCCACATCTTCAGTCACCAAAAACACCAGGAGTCAAATCTGCCTCATGCTCAGTGCAGAAAGGACTTCTGAATATCAGCTCAGGGCACTTTGTCCTAGGAATGCATTGCCAAGCACACCTTAATTTGTTTGGTAAACTTCTAAATTATTCTTGTTCCCTTGGTGCAGTCATGGATTGAATGGGAATGGAGCCATCCACCACCAACTTTAATGCTTCTGTGTCTAACTGTGGTCACTGCTTCATGTATTGCTTAGGCCACCAGGTTGGAAAGGCCATTATCCACAGTTCTGTACAAGTGATCCATGTATTTATGCCTATAAACACACAGCATATATATCTGTGTACATATATATATACACACACACACAACGTGTCACTGCTGCAGCACCTTTTAAGAGAAGAACTTGTTTTCTGAAAGGCATCAAGACTAAGATGTATTTCACCACCCCGCTGTGCAGTGACTTTGGTGATTAAATTTCTGTGTGGCGAGATAAGACAGCATCCTGAAGGATTTATGTCCTTGTATCTCTGTAGGCTGTGAATTTGCTTTCTGTTACCTTAGTGAACTGTGCTGGAGGTGTTTGAGGCCTGGAGGGGGCTTTCCTTCTTGTTGTTTTCTGGCTGTTGCACCTAGTATCTTTGATTTTTGGCATGGACTGGCCCACAGGGGTGAGAGAAAGGGGCCATGGTGCTGTGTTAATCCTGGTGTGTGGCTCAGGGATGAGGGAAGGATCACTGTGAAGAGCTCAGGAGCTTACTTTGCTTTTCTCAGTAAAGTAAGGCTCAGGAGCCAACAGGAATGTGTGGGCAGTGCCCTGGGGGGTGCAGGAGGGAAGGAGTGAGCCCGTGGAGAAATTGGCTGCATGACTGGTCCTACAGCTGCCAACCCATTCGCTCTTCCTCCTGCCTTCATCCTGCAGTGCCCTGGGACAACTCCACCACACGGGCACGCACAGCTCCGGTCGCTGCTCAGGAGGGGCACACGGGGCTGAGCTCAGACAAAGGGAGCTGGCACACAGCAGCCTCTGAATGGCCCCAGATCTTCCTGAGCTTCTTGTGAGGCAGGAAGAGCTGGCTGGGCTCTCCTGGCACATGACACAGCTGCCTTTGATGTCAGGGAGAGGAGTGTCCCAGCCCCCGGGTGTATAAATCTGCTGAGACTCACGGGATCAGCTCCTGACCTGCCAGTGTGGGAGAATGAGCAGCAAGAAGACCATTGCCAAAGGGCAGGGAGAGAGCCAGAGAAACCATGAGGATTTAAGAAGATGCTGGCTCAGAATTCAGCCACTGTTCTATCTGCAATGAGCTCAAAGCTGGACTTCACCATTACACTTTAAAATATTTTACTTTTATTAGATATCTGAAAAAACTGGTTTGCTGCTGGTTTTCTTCTCGGCTCAGTTATCCAGTCTTGAAGCATTATTTCTTTCCTTTTTTGTGAGAATGAAAAAGTGACACCTTATCCTCCCGCAAAGCAAAATTGATATTTCTCAGCACTGACAAAATATCTTCATTTAAAAGGTTTGACTTTCCACCTGAGACCCCCACTGAATCTATCCACTACAACAGCTGGTGCTAGGAAAACTCTGAAAGGAACTAAAATTCCCATGTAAACATGATTGAAGCATCTCTTTACCCGGTATTCTTGGCATTGTTTATTCTGAGGATGATCCTAGGTAAGGGGTGGGAGTTGGACTGGGTCTGTTTCCTCCTACTGCAGTTTATTGGGAGGAACCTGTGGCTTTCAAGATGCTGTTGGCCTGAGGACTGACGCCACGAACATCCCTGAATTTTGGGCTTTGGTGGGACTTGCTCACATCGTCCAGTTATGTCGGCTTGATTCCAAACCTGCTGAGGTGTCACTGGAAATCCTCCCGTGCTTTGAATGGAGCTTTAACTTTCTGCAGATCAGCTTTTCCAGCATCTGCTGTGCTGCAGAATGGCTCTTCACCCATGGGCCTTGCAGGCAGCATCTCCCTGCTCCTCCTGCACTCTGACTGCATAGAGAGCTATTTAGGTTGGCTTAAGGTTTAAGTTTCTGTATTAATTCTCTCCTGACCCTCGTTAGCCAAAAGGAAAAAACAATTCTGAAAGGGTTTGATTTCCTAATATTGTATCTTCTGTATCTGCAGTGCCTGTTGTGGCCTATTAAGAATTAAACTGAGATCACTAAACTCATTTCATTTATGCCTTGGGCCTCATTCAAACCCTGGTTTCCCAGCAAAGTAAGGCCAATGGATTAACGTTTCACCTAGCTCAATGGAGTGGTTTTCATCTCTTTTAATGCCTTTGGCATTAAGGAAAAAAAAAGAAAGAAAGGGGAGGAAAAAAAAAGGAGGACGATGCTTTGACTGCACCAGAGCATTTTGTTAGTGCTCCAGCAGTGCCTTTACTGGGATTATTTTGTACTGTGCTGGGCTTTATCCCACTTCCAGTGGGAGGGGAGGAGTGGCAGGAACGTTTATTGCATCTTTATGTTGTTAAGCAGTTTGTCTGGCCACAAAATCATTTTATTTTAAAGGGATTTGGATCTCTCTCTTTAAAAGGTAGCCTGGTCCTCCCTGGCCAGGCCCAGCAGCCTTGGCTGCTGTCAGACAAATTACAGTTTGGGTGAAGCTGTGATATCAACATGTGCGACTTGATCTTTTTTAATGGGGGCACCACGGGGGTTTCTGCCTGCCCCACTGAGCCTAATGTTCTGTAAGGAAAAACAGACCCAGCACTAAGGGACATTTCTAATGGGCTGCAGCTTAACCCTTTGGTAGCTGCTTGCCTGGCTCCAGTGGCGTGGTCTTTAGGGAAGTGTTTAGGGAATCCCACAGGAGCTGACTTTGCTTATCCTCAACGTACTCCATCGTGACACCTGGGCAAATGCGGTTCTGGAGGGACACGGCTGTCCTTTCTCCCCCTCCTCTTCCCCTCAGCTGATAATTAAACCAAATGGTTACAAACTCACTGGTGAAGGGAGCTCTGTAATTATAACAACAAAACAGCCTGTAAATTGGAGCTGTCTACTTCTCTATATTAACAACAGCTTTATGTACAAATGTGGCTATTTATTTTGACCTTTTATAATAATTAGCTTCCTAGGGATAAAGAGTTAGACATTTATGAATTCAGCAATGCAGAACTGCAAAGGTAAAGACTCTTCTGGAAATGGGGGAGTTCTGCAGATTTATTTGGGGTTTATTTTTGTGGGCATTTGATCCTGTCCTTTTTTACTTCATTAACAAGCTCTGAAATCTAAGCATGAAGACTGCAGGGCCTGAGGGTTTCCATAGGGCTCTCTTTCTCCTGTGTACCTCCTTCACCATCTCAAAGTGCTCCTCAGGAGGGTGTGTGAAGCTCTGGAGACAGGGCATCAACAACTGCTGCTCTGCAGAGAGAGAAACCAACCTTGCCACAGCCCCTAGTGAAAGGCTGACAATTGAGGCTGCCCAGAGAAGCTGTGGCTGCCCCATCCCTGAAAGTGTCCAAGGCCAGGCTGGATGGGGCTTGCAGCAATAGGAATCCCTGTTCCACTGGGAGAGTGGAGGGTGTCCCTTCACATGGGCACGGGGCTGGGACTTTAAGGCTTTAAGGTCCCTTCCAACCCCAACCAATCTGGGATTCTGTGATTTTGCTGAAAACCTCAGCCCTAATGTCAGTTATCCTGGGGCACCTTGGTCCTATTATTCTGCTCCCAGTCATTGTTCTTTAGCTTCCTTAACTTTTACCCTGCCTCACTTTTCACACAGTCAGTGGTCCATAAGCATGGGGTGCAGGAAGTTGCATGCCTGTGAAGCCTTTCACTGGATAGAATATTGCAGTATCCATTTATTATTAATTGTCATTAGCACTAAAAAGCCATGAAAGCTCTTAGCATCTTGTTTACTTCATGCCGCTCATACTGAGGACTCCTCTCTAGCTCTTGAGATGGTGCAGTAGTTGTAAATAGAGCTTAAGAAGCAATAAAACCTCCTTTCACTGCTGTGTGCCACTTTTGGAGGCAGCCGCTTGTCTCCTGTGCTGATGTAGGCCAGGATGGGGTTGGAAGGAGCAGTGGGGTTTCTTCCATGAAATGCATGATTAGACCCTGTGCCAAAACCTCAGAGGAGAATATTTCCACTCCTTGGCTGACTCTCATGAGGGACAGGTAATGAGGATCTGAGACCACACCCACCAGCCTTCCTACTCCCTCTTGTGTAGAGTTCAATTCCTGCCCATTGGTCCTTGGGCCAGGACATTCCATGTCCTTTTGGGGTTTTTTCCTGTAGGTATTGTTGCACTCTGAGAATTTATTCATCATCAAAAGTCGCTTTGCCAACAAAACACACAGCAGGTTTTGATTCATGCTTGGGTTGACTTCAGGACGTGGCAAAGGGGATTTTTACCCTGGAGGGGACAGTGACAGTGCCACCATGGGTATCACATGCTCATCTTTCAGGGCTTTTATCATTGTTAGTTTAGACCTTTGAGTTTCTGGTAGGGAGAGCCAGTGTCCATAGCCCCCTGCAGCTCTGTGTAGATGCACACCATGGAATGAGTTTGTACAGGGCTCCTCAAGAGAAGCTTTAGGTGGAATCATCACTTGGGGCTTACTCAGGGTTTCAATGAAGGTAGGGAGATCTGCCAGAGGACAGCGTGAGCTTTGCACTGCATGCTTTGAAAATCCACTGTAGATATATGCACTGGAGGGCTAAATGAAGGCACAGGATTAAGTCCAGCATGGATCCTGTACAAACTGGAGTCATGTATTTGAGGCTGAGGCCACTGAGGATCCAGTGGATGGCTAAAGATAACTCCTTCTGTGTTGTCTACATGCTCTCTGCCTTCACACCTCAGTGTTAGGTTGTGTTGGAGATAGACAGGCATGTCAAGGCTGTAGCTGCAGGATGCATAATACTGGTGGTGCATTCCTGGAACATCCCAGCAATGTTCATGTGATCTGATTCAGGTGTAGCTCTGTGGTTACATTTCTGTCTGTTCAGCCAAAAATATGATAGACGTTTATGTTGGCTTTTCTGCTCTCTGCTGGTGTTACATGAGCTATGAGATGACAGATGATACTTCCCTCCAGGAAAACGTTTGCTGGGACAAACTCACCTATCAACTTTTTTTAAACTTTGCTTTGGCAGTGTGAGTTGATACACAACCAGCACTTCAAGTTTGAAGGCTGCAGGGCTTTTCTCCAGGCAATTGCCCCCCTCAAATTTGGTTTACTGTGCAATCAAACCACAATCTTAGTGCCTGTCAGTGCAGAGAACTGTGGGTTTCTTGCACCTATGCAAACACCTTGTATCTGCTTGCACTGGAACAAGGCCACCCTAAGCACACTGTCCTTTGTTTTACAAAGAATAAAAGTGGTTAATGTTGCCAGCTGACCACTAACAGGAACAGATTGGTCTTTAAAGTTTACAAACACCATAGCAGGGATGGTTGGTGGTGCTACAAGGACAAATGTGGTAACATTCCTATAAAGGAAAGTAGCATCTGAATCCCCATCAACTGAAGGAAAAGGTCATCATGATAAAATCTGATGAAAATGATGAAAAATTGTTCCAAGGAAGTAAGAAGTACTCCATTCTATGTGGAGCAGCATGCAGACCTTGTCATGGAGTAGGGCTGCCCAGCTGAACTGGGGCTTTGTCAGTTCTGCACTGTGTAATTGTCGTGGCAAGCTCAGAACTGTCTCTTCAACACCAGGCATCAAAGAAAACAATAGAAATATGTGTGTATATATATGAGATAGAGTGAGAGGTGCCAGGCTTCCTGTGGCCAGGGTGCTGAAGTCCATTTTGCTGGGCTGCCCTTGCCCACACCACTACTGTTGGCTTTTGCACTGCACCCAGTGAGTGCTCAGGGAGCAGCAGCCCTGGCTTTGGGGCTTGGCGTCTGTTACTTTGAGATCCTGAAACATTAGCTCCTGGCTATTAATATAATGACGTCATTAATGTCACACCCCTGATGTTACTGTGTGTCAGAGTCAGACAATTGCAGTGTTGTGATTTCTTAGTTATGTAAAAGGCGATTAAGGCAATTAAGTGGGTGATTAAAGCTGCTCAGTCAGAGGTGCTGACTGATGCTATTACCAAGCAGCAGCACTGGTGTATAATAACAGTGATGGAAAGTACCTCCAGCAGCAGGGATTTGCTTGTTGGGGGCCTAGGGGATCTTCAGTGAGCCATCCCACACCCCCTCATCCCCCACCTCTCTCAGCCATGGTGATTTACTGAAAGGTGTTGAGAAACGAGCACATACTGCATCAACTACATGGTTAAATAAAAAGCTTCAATGTTCCCTTTGAAATGAGCATTATTGGCTTTATTTAATTAAATATGGATTTACACTATAAATATTGGAGCTCATAGAGCCCATATTTCAATTAATGGATCATGTGTATGTCATGCTCACTTTGTAATTACTGGAATGTGAAAATACAATGAATTGAAATGATTTCCCCTCCTCTTCAAATAAATCTGAGCAAGAATCAGATAGAAACTGTTTTCCTACCCAGAAGTGTGTGGAGATGTGGTTGCACCCAGCACAGCAACAAGGGTTCCAGGCAGAAGAGGGGATTTTTAACAGGTTATTGCAGGAAGAGCGTGTGGGGTGTGTGAGACATCTGTCTTGATAGTGTCAGCAGTGCTTCTGTAGGACAGAAAGCTGCCTACATATGAAGTGTTTTACTCCCAGGGTGACTCTGGCTGTTAAGTTGACAAATGCGATGTACCATTTGGTGCAAATGATGGAGATTTGCTGGGTTTTTTCTGGTCAGGACCTCAAACAAGCCTGTTCAGAAGCTGTGTTCAGCAGTGTCGTCATAAACTGTTTGATGGGGAGTTGTGGGGTAAGGACTGGGTTTGGGTTTTAGTGCCCAGAGAGCAAAAAACATGGAAAATGCCATTGTTTCTTGTCTTCTGAACACTGCCCACACACATTTTAATAGCCTCCTCCTTCTGTTTGCAAGGATGTGGAATCCATTTTCCGGGGTGTTTTATGTTAAAAAGAAATATAAATAAATATGTCAGGCTTTGCATCAAACAAACCCAGTGGTAATTGAGACTGGCAAGGATCTGCTGTCAGGAAATGGGGTTTTATTATTCTCCGCTCGGCAGAAGCAGCAGCCCTGGCCTCAGCCCTCTCCTGCTCCTCCTCGTCCCTGTCTCACCAGGCAGATGGCAGCCAGCAGAGCCCCGGAGTCTGCCCGGCCACCACTGCCCAGCCAGTAAAAGGTGGCTCGGAGGGCCTGGCTGTGAGCTGCCATGGCATACATAATTCCATCAGAAAATATCCAAGGGTGGAAATCATTGTTCTCCGAACTAGCTGAGCTGGAGCCAGAGCAGAAATACTAAAGTCAGTTGTGCCTTTGAGCTGCCTATAACAGCGCCCTTTGGAGACCCATTTCATACCAAATTTGAAGCCTGTGTTTATTGCCCATTAAAGCAACCTTTATTTTATGGCAAATGTTGCAGTAATTGCCTTTTACGAAGAGCACTTTGTAACACACATGCACTGTTGAAAGAAAACCACTCTGGTATTGTCTATCGGGACTTAATGGCGCAATTAATTTTACTCCATCTGTTCCTGAGACTTTAAAGGAAAATGGATTTTTTTTTTGAGCGCACTTTAATGAAGAAGATAAAGCGGCCCGGCTGGTGTCCCACAGGCTCAGCGCAGTAAGTTCAGATTATTGCTCAGTCTGTCAGAATGGGCTGCTCCCCTCGGCAGCCGCGCAGCCAGCAGCCCGCGCTGGCCCCTCGCCGCGCCATTCCTGATGACAAACTGCCAGCCGGCTCCCACAAAAGCGCGATTAAAATGTCAGCACAGGATGACGAAGGGGCCAAGAGGGTCCTCGGAGACAAACTGTGTTGGGTATGAGTTAATACTTCACCGCAGTGCGAGGCTGGGCTGCCGCTGCTTCAGGGAAGTGCGAGCAGAGCCGTACAAAGGGCTGCTGTGAGCACACGGATACACCTCGTGCCGCAGCTGGAGCGCTGGCACGGCCCCGCCGGCCGCCGCGGATTTATACTGGCTGTGGGGCTGCCAGGCCAGCCGAGCTGCTTCATTTTATGTCCACCAGCCCATATCGCACCGCAAAATGGAGCTGCAGGATTCGTTTCCCTTCCCTGGGCCTGCCATGTGCGGAGGCGCTGGAGAGGGGAAGGAGCTGGCCGGAGCGGGCCGAGGTGCTTTGCAAAGGGTCTGAGGATGGAGGGCGTGCAAAGGAACCTGGAGCCCAGAGGCCCCGCGGCTCAGCGTCCTGGGGCTGGGGCTGCTGTTAGGGGCAGACACCCTGTTCTGCCGCGGCCAGGCCAGCCCCACGGAGGACTGTGGTGTGGGCTTGGAGTTCTGGGCTAGGGGTGACCGAGGCTCCCCTTCTGCCAGCCCCGACCTGAGCAGGGCCCCGGTGTGGCTCCACCGGCATCAGGGGCTGTGGGGGTTGCAGAGCCCCGTTAGTGCTGCTGGGGCCGGGGCTCCTCGTAGAACGAGTGAGCCGAGCCCGTGTTGCGAGAGCTGAGCCTGTCACGCCAAGGCCGGTGTCCCCGGTGTCCCCCGGCCGGGCTCGGCCCACGTCCCCTCACGGGGAAGGGCGATCCCGCTGCCGCTTCATCGGCACGGCCTCAGCCCTCAGCAGTGTTTGCTGACTTGCGAGGGGGTAGGACCCACTTTGTCACTGCAGTTTAATTCCCCGAGAGCCCTCCTGAGTAGTTTCTGGGGGTGTGAGAGTGACAAAAGCCTGTAATGAAAAGGAGAGGAGATTGTCAGCGCTGGCATCCCGCTGGGAGCGATCTGCGCTCCTCCTGGGCAGCAGGTGGGAGCCGCGCCATTGTCCCTAATGGTTATTAGGCAGCGATGAGCAGGACAAATGTGGGGTCACCTCTCCCGCTGGCAGGGCAGCAGTTGCAGGATTTAAAGCCCCTAGGAGAGGAAGAAATGACATGGTTAGTACCTACAGCTCAGGATGTGACCTGCTCACTTTTAAATGATCTGTTAGACTTCGGGGGAGGGAGACCAGAGAACTGCTAGAGCAAGTTGAATTCAAAATATATTGCCTACTTGAATTAAATGCAATCAGAGACATTCACTGATATCATAATGGCTCTTGAATAATCAGCACAAGACATAGCACTGGGCTGTTGACTATTTAAAGCAAGATCCAGCAAGACAGTGATTGCAGCGAGCTGCCTTTGGTGACGGGTGGGTTTTGTTTCCAATGCCATGTGCTGATTCCCAATGAAGATTTAAAGCCAAGGATATAAAACAGGAAGCCTTTACATTTCCAATAAAACTTGCTTGCTTCTTGCTGTTCATATTCAATTGAAAAAAATATCTTCCTGAGTTTCCATGCTCCTTACGGATTTACTCCATCCCACTTCTCCAATGTGCTCGTCTGTGACACCTCACCCCCTCCCCACTCCTCTCAGCCTCTCTTCCTCCCTCCCTTCCCTCGGAGATTTCCATGGTTGGGGATTGATCTTTCTCTTGTGCCCATTTAACTGGAACAGCTCTCCCTCCTCTCCCCTGAGCCACTTCCTTGCCTCAGGTTACCCCTTAAAAAATACTGATTTGCTGTTCTCTGCTGCCCGTGTTAAATGCTGCATTATTACACCTTGCCCTGCTAGTCCCAATTTCCTATTTTTGCCTTGTCATTATGAGCCTGCATGAATTTGTTCCTTATTGCTGTTATGTTTCAGGGTTTTTCAGACTCACCCTTGCCTCCCTGTGTGGCCTGCCCTGTGTGGGAGCTGCTGACCCCGATGTGTGCAGGAGATGTACCGGTGCTGTTAATGGTGCTCCTGCGCTCGCCCCGGGAGCTCCAGGCACTTCAGCAGCAGGAGTGGAGGCTCGGGGTATCCCGTGGGGGGAGCGCGTTGGGTTCCAGCTGGATGAGCTGAGCACAGGCTGTGCAAATGTCTCAGAGAGATGGGGCAGGGGCCAGCCTTGGGAAGCACAGGGCTTGCACTGCCATGGCCATGAACAAGGCTCCTCTCCCTGCTGCTGCAGAGCAGTTTGTGGCACTTTCTTTGAGGGATTTGTATGAAACTAAATTGTATTTTATCGGATTAGGGCTCCATAAGTTTACTGTTTGCAGTGCAGCATACATCTGTTCCCCCAGTAATCTCCCCTTGCATGGGACCCGCATTTATTCTGTGAGCTGCTTCAACAGGAAAATAAATGTGCCCGTATCAGTGTGTTATTGAGGGAGTAAAGGGATGCAGCTGGTCCCCAGCTCATTCAGCAAACCTGTGCTGTGACTTACAGCTCTGTGCTGTGCACACTGTGCCACCAGCCCTCCACAGCACTGCCTGTTAATGGCAGGGCTTATAAGTAGGTTCAGTCAGGGCAAGATTCCTGTCTAGCACTCGGTGCTTTCCAAACCCTGTGGTAAATCCCCTCCTGAATGGAGCACTGTGCTGGCCTTTCAGGGCTGGGGAGAGGGGGGGATTGAAAGATTTGCCTTTACATTCTGCATGGCTCGCCTGACGCAGACATATAAACCACAGGAGGTTTGTGCTTGTGTTTTCCCAGCTCGTTTCCCATAGCCTGGGAAGTGATCCCTGAGTGTCAGGTGGCATGCAGGCCACTCTCCATGTCAAGGAAAGCAAAAGAAACCAGTGTGCTCCTCTGTGTGGCTAGCTCTTGTTTATCCTTTTAAGTGCTGACTGCCCAGGAATGGAAATGGCTGTCCCCCAGTTACCCATGTGACCTGGGATGGCGTCTCTCTGACACTGAGCTTTGCTTCAGGAACTCTCCATGTTAGGGATGGGGAACCTTCCAGAGCTGCAGGGTCATTTTTTCACCCTCAGTGGAGTTTTGATCTATTTCCAAAATCTAGCTTTCCCTATTCACTGGGGGGAAATGAAATGTCAAGATGGTTCTTCTTGGCAACCCGTGGCTTCAGAGAAACTTTTTGTGCCTGGTGAATGTGCCTGGCCTGGTAGATATGGCCAAGGGGCGGTGAGAGGCCCAAGAGGCTGCTTGGTGTCTTCATGGCAAAATTCCATGTTGAGAGCCCCCAGGGAGGAGAAGGCTCCCTAAAATAACAAGTTCCTTTGCAATACAAAAGTTGGGCTCTCCATTTTCTTCTGATGGGCTTGAGTCACAAGTGATTCCAAAGAAAAAAATGACCACACAAGGAGCAGAATTTCCTTTTTCTATACTTACATGAAAGCTCAGTGTCCCACCCGGCCCTGGGAGTCTGGGGGATTCAGAGGCTTTCACAGAAAGTGCCAGTCATAGAAGTTCTCTAGAGAGCCGTACACAAAGTTAGAGTTACTTGAGGCACGCTCATGGCAGGAATGGAGATTAAAAATGCCCTCACTTGCAAAGGTTTGGCTCACTGGAAGCACCTCAGAACTCAGGACTCAAGGCATTACTGATTATTTACTGTTCTACATGTGTAACCTGTGGTGTGCAGGACACCCTCACCATACTTGTTTCTTCTCCTAAGTGCAGCAGCATCATCAGAAGTAAATTGGACTTGACATGAGCAGGAATGAGGCCAAACCATGGGGATGTTATCAATGATTTGGTTAGATTTGAGATGTAAAATTATTTTATTCATGTTTACAAAAAAAGTAAAATCTAAAGTCAAGTGCCCTTGCTGTGACATGCTTAGGTGGTGGCAACAGCTGTACCTCTGTTGCTGAGGAGCCCCAGCAGTCACAACATGAATATCACAGAGCAAAACAGGCTGGGAAATCAACACCCAGCATTTCAGGGGGTCTGCAAGAAAGAAGACCCAGCTCAGTGAAGAAAATAAAGACAATACTAGGAAACATCTCTCCATTGCAATACACTTAAAATACCACTCTGGACCCAAGGGATGTGTAAAGACAGATCTTTGAGTGCAAACACCGAGTTTGCCCTCGTGGATTAGATCAGCAGTAAACAAATGCTGTTGCTGTGAGATGGGGGTGGCAGGAGCTGGCAGTGGCCCTCCGGAGTGTGTGAAGGGGAGAGGAATTCTCGCTGGCTCCTTGCAGCAGCCAGATGGTGCCCTGAAGGCCTTCCTCTGATTTCCTAAACTCCTTTGCTAGCACCTTTGCTGGTGCTAGTGAGTCTAAAATTACCACTCCTCAGATGTACTGCGTGGTTTACAGGTAAGCCAAGCCCCACGCCCAAGCACCCATCTGCTTTCTTCAGCACACAGATCCGGATCTGAATTCACTTTTTCATTTTTTTTTTCCAGCAGCCCCATTTTTATGCTTGCTCCAGCTGGAGCTCCCTGCTTTAAATGTTGTTAGAACTTGGCTCTGAGTCCGGGGCTGAATTTTCTGGTCATCTCTGAAGGATGTTGCTGCTGGAGGGCTCTCCCTGCCCTAGGGGTTGTGGTGCAGGATGGTTGAAGGCATCACTGGGACTTGCAGGAGTGGTTAGCTTGGCTGTGTATGATGCAAAGTGCTGCAGGACCCTCTCACACACATCCTTCCTCCCTTCCTCTGCTTTATTCCTCCTGTCTACAGCAAAGCAGAGCTTAAGAGCTCAGCTTTCACCTGGTGATTTTTCATCCATGGGCTGTGGGGCTCTCTAAGTCTGATCACCGTCACCCTTTGGTGACAGCAGTGACACCCATGGCTGTGTGGGAAGTCAGTGAGAGCCCACACTAAGCACAAGATCCTTAATCCTGAACCTTGTCAGGATCTGATCACTGTGACTTGTGACAATGTCACAGAATCCCAGGATGGTGCCGTTGGAGGGGACCACAGAGGGTCACTGGTGCCCCCTCCCTGCTCAGGCAGGGCCATCCCAGAGCACAGGGCACAGCACTGTGTGCACAGGGCTCTGGAGTATCCCCGCGGCTGCCTTCTCCCTGTGCCCGTGGTCCCTTGTGTCCCTCCACCATGGTGTGAGTGACCTGGTGGGAGTGGACAGACCCCCTGCAAGGGGGCAATAGGAACGAGCAGGCACAGAAACTTTGGAAGGGCTCCCTGGCAGCAAAAGCCAAGGCAAAAATGCTCCTCCAATAAATTCCACAGTCCATGCTGCCTTAAAAGCTTGTTGTGATTTAGGCTTTTGTTAAAAATTCCACCTTTTGATCTTCAAAACTCTGGCTAATGATGGAAAAGAAAAATCCAAAACCACAGACCTCTACAGAGTTTTATATATTTTATAATAAAATAACTTTCTCATGACTTCCCTCATAATAATATTTTTGAGAAACCAGGAAGGCTGACTGGTGTTGCTGGAGTGCAGCTTTCTGCTTTAATGGGCTGCAGCTGAAACAGTTCAGAAGGTGGTGAGGGTTTGGAGTGGGGGCAGCCCGAGTTAACTTCACACCCCTGCCAAGCGCCTGGACCCGCAGCAACTTTGGCTTGTCAGGTTGGGAGAATTTCTGCAAATGAACTTTGCAAAGAATTATGCAGGGCTTGGCATTACAGTATTACACACTCGCCTGTTCTCAATCACTCACTGGAACTTATTTTGTAGTTAACCTCCATAAAGGACTGCACAACCGAGCAAAGGCCTGTCACACACACATTATTTAGAAGCCCTTATTATTATTTTATTGCCAGTCCTTGACAGCTGAGGAAAAGCCAAGCGCTTTAATCTTTCTTTCCCTTTAGTTTACAGTGTAAGAGCTGCATGTAAGATGGATTTGATTAATATGTAACAGAGATGCAATTCTCTGTAAAATGTGCTGTACTTTAGAACCCTGGAAAACAAACTGCATCACAATGGCTTAAATCTCAGTCCATTGTATTATATAGACATCATAAATAATAGAGAGCAGGCAGATATTGCTGCAGGCTTCATCTACATAACACATCTGAGCTCTCTATAATGTGTTCAACTTGTCACTTTTAGTACAGAAGAGAGGCAATAAAGCTAACAGCTGACTAAACCACATCAGCCTTGCTTCCACTTCCAGGGTGGTGAATGCTCATTAAGCAATCTTAGCTGTGACTTTTAAAATCCATAACTCTTACAAATGTAAAAAGTTGCCACAAAAGATTAAGCGCAAAATACATGTTAAAGCATTAATTTTCTGCATGTAGATTCCAACCACCGCAAACCTCAAATATTTCTTCCCCTTTTGTTTTATATGTGCTTTTGGTTAAAACAGATCTTCATAAAAAATATTTGTTTCCATCTGGGGCAGCAAATAACCTCTGTGATTGTAGGGAGTGAAGGAGAATTGTTTTTCATGCAGCCAGGACAGGCTGTACTTCTGCACCCCAATAGGATTTTCACTTGGCAGGAATGTTGGCATGTCAGCTGGGAGATCCTAAGTCCCTGGGCAGAGTTCAAGTGTGGCACGACCCAGAGCAAGGTGGTCCCTCCCAGGGGGGAGGATGAGGGCAGACCCTGTGTTAAAGACAGGGCCAGAAGGCCACTGAGGAGCCAGAGAAGTGCTGGACTGGCAGGAGCCAAAGGCTGGGCACAAAGCACAAAGCCCAAGCCCAGAGCTTGGGATCCAACCACTTTATCCTAGGAAGTGGTCTAGGACTGAAGGCAGGGTCAGGAATGTGAGGGATGAAGGATAAATGAACATGCAAGTGTCTGTGGAGCTGCTGCTCTGGGCTGATTTCATGGGGCACCCATGGGAGAAGCTCCATGGCAGCACTCAGCATGCAGGTGTTGTCCCCAGAGACTTGCTCTGTGCCCCAGAGGCTTTGTGTCTCTGCCAGCCCCTTTGGTACCAGCTGTCAGTTTGGCCCCAGTGGCTCCTGTGGATGCACACATTATCCTTGAAATACCCTGGAGGCTGTGGGGGGTGGTTGGGATGCCCGTGGCAGTGTCCCAGCACCACTATTTGGAGATTGGCCAGGCATCTCCAGCAAAATGCCTCCTTATTCTCCAGCTACCTCCAAATCACCCTCAACTCCAGCCAGGTGAAGGGGAAAAGCATGTAGAACTACAAATTTACATCAAGTAGGAGAGAAATGTATAGAAGAATGTTTGTTGTAAGCAAAAAAAAAAGTAAAAAAAGAAAAAATATTTAAAAAGGTTATTAGCAAAAGGGTGTGGCCTGAAGGGTCTCTGCTGGTGTCCAGTGACTGAGAGGTGCTTTCCCAGGAGCCAGCACGGAGAAGGGGTTTTCCAGGAAAGCCCTGGACTTGGTAGCCAGAGGCTCCCAAGGGTTTTGGCACAATCCAGTTGTGAGAAAAGCCCAGCTGGGGCTGAGAGGGCAGCCCTGCCCTTAACCCCAGCCTGGGGAGGGTTTATCAGGCAGTTAATCTCCAGGAAAGCTGAAGGCTTTAAAGAGAGAAGTAAGTAATATATAGGCTTTGCTTTGGCTTTCTGCACAAAGGAATTTCATCTTGTGACAAAAAAAAATTTGCTTCCAATTATAAGGGAAACATTTCAAGGGCAAAAAATGCAACTTGGAAAGCGTAATCCCCCCTTGCACGTGGGTGGGTGCCAAGCTGTCCTGTACAAAGGCTTTGTTTTTGTAGTGCTGAGACAAGCCTGGATTTAGAATGGAAAAGTTCTGAAAGGAGACACCCCTTCCCCCCTTTTACCCCTAATTTCCTACCAGATATGAGAAATGCTTTCTGCAATAGAACCAGTGGTGTTGCATACAGTCTGGGGCAGAGGTCTGTGTGGAACAAGCTGGCAGAGCTGTGAAAGGGAGTTGTTTCCAGTTTCTCCAAGAAGCTGATCCAGCCTTTTGGCCGCCCCCTTCCCATGGCCTCGCTGTGGTCCCTGGTCAATCAAGGACAGGATTGCATGGGCACCTTGCAAAAGGAGGGAGCAGAACTGAACAGGCAGCTTTATGTCTCATTAACACCCCTTCTCTGGCAATCATACCGGTTCAGTGGCTTACCTTTTACATCTTCAAGCAAAACATTAATACCTGAGGCTGATTGTTCTTGAATTCTTCAAGTGTGCTGTAGTCCCCTCCTCCCCCCTAATGGCACCTGGGACTCTCAGAGGGTGTGATGCTGTCATACAAAAAGTCTTTAAGAATCTTTCACTCCAGGCTGACATCCCCACAGGATGCATTTTAGCAGTTTCAGAAGCTCTTCTTTCCCAGGGGGTTTATTAAAAGTCTGTCATGAGTATGGACTGGTATTTGCAGCATTCATTTCAGATTTAAATCGGTCTGAAAGTTCTGTGTTAGGTGGTAAAGAAAATGCAATATTATTTAGAGGCTGTGGTCATGGGAGCAAAATTGGGAGTGATGTGACAGCTGGGAGCCCTCTAAGAATCAGAGGTGAGAAAAGGGAAAGGATTGTCCCAGCAGTGTCATTCTGCTACTGAGGAAAATGATAAAAATGCCATCCTGTGTGTCATTTCCACCTGGGCAGCGTACTGGAGAAGTGTAAGGTATGGATCTGTTCTGGCCATACAGAGGGGGAAGGAATAGGGCTGAACAGTCAGGTAGGTCACCTATGTCTTTCACGCCCAACATAAAAATAGAAAATTCTCTGGTTTTTCGTAGCTAGAAGCTATTTCTTTTACTGGAACATAAATATATATTTTTTTCTTTATTTTCTACTCTATGTCTGCTTATCATGCTCATGAGAGTGTTGAATGGGGCTTCCTGTACTTGAAGAGGGAGAGCGACCTTTTAGATGGGCTGACAGTGATGGGATAAAGGGGGAATGGTTTTAAACTAAAAATGAAGAGATTTATATTTGATGTTAGGGAGAAACTCATGACTCAGAGCATGGTGAGGCCCTGGCACAGGGTGCCCAGAGCAGCTGTGACTGCCCCATCCCTGGCAGTGTCCAAGGCCAGGTTGGACAGGCTTGGAGCAGCCTGGGACAGTGGAAGGTGGCCCTGCTCATGGGGGAGATGAGCTTTAAGGTCCCTTCCAACCCAAACTGTTCTGGGATTCTATGAAGGAGAGTTCGTTTATTACCTAGAAAGAAACTGGAGTACAAAAAATATTGTAGAAGGACGAGATGGACAAAAACCTAGAAAACACAGAACCAACGTGCTCTTCTGTAAAAGAGGTATTCATTCAAATTCTCCAGTTTCCTCAGGATATGTCTATATTTCAGTGCCTTGCCATATGTTGGAATGACAGCAAAGTTTACCCTTAATATTTTTCCAGGCACTTCTATGTTAAAATGATAGATAGACTTCACATATGCTCTCAACATGCGGCGTTGGTGCGAACGCGGAGGATAGAGAGGCTGAGCGAGTCTGTGAGGCCTTTTTTTCACCGTTGCTCTGTGCTTGAATTCTCATCTTTGCCATCCACTGCATCCCAGTGTGCATCAGTGAACACCAGTGCTATGGAATTACAGAATCACAGAATCATTTAGGCTTAGGTTGGTTTGTGACTTTGTTTCCTGGTTCCCCACTCTTTGCCACAGGGATTGGATTTGATCTCACACCCACAGGGGTACAGACAGCGGTGCCTTCTGAAACACAGCCACGTTGCTTAGCTTCCCTTTGGAGGCCATCCAGGAGGAGCCTGTTAGGAAGGGTCACCAAGGGAAGAAGAAAACCTGTTAGCTTTCCATGCATGGGGTAATTGATGTGTTAGGGCTGGTACAAGATTAGCCTGGCTGTAACACGTCTGCAAATCACTTGCACTGTAAGGACCTCGGAAGGGAAACATGCCAAGAGGCTTTTCTGCTACAGCTCTGCAGGAAGATCAGAATCAGCCATCCACAATGCAGCTTGATACCTGCCTTACCCTCCTCTTTATTACTATTGATCCAAAAGAGAAAATGTTTTAGCAATTCTGGACAGCTAATCAGTGTCATCTGATTCCCATCTCGGCGTGCCGGTGAAGGACAGCGTGTGGGAGCGTGTCTGTGCTCTGCCTGCTGGGGAGAAATAAAAGCCTTCGGTCTCCCAGGCTGTCAATCCAGCAGCTTTTCCTAAGTGCCACCTTCCAGCCTCATACATAGCGCTGCTCTTGGGAGACAGAGTGGAAACAGCTCCAGAGCATCCGTTGGATGAGGGTGTTGTCTCCTGGCTCCCTGGAAGTTACTAGCAGAGCCACTTTTGCACTGGGCAGTGCAACAAACTGCCTGCAAATAAATAAAGTGACTCGCAAACAGCAGCGATGGGGGAAAAAATGGTGTGATAACATTTGTGAGTGAATAATGTCGCTGGGGCGAATGGGATCCGACAGGAATCTTAGCTCAGCAGAGCTCCTGAACTCTTTACAGCACAGCCAGATGGCCTGGTGCAACAACAGCCTTTCAGAATTAATAACTGCTGCTCTGGAGGGAGCTTCATGCAGGAACCGTTTCACATTTCGGCAGGAGTATTTTATTTTCTTTCTTGGTGCTTTCTGGCCACTTTGCTCTGGTTGAGGTGTCAGAAGTGCTCAAATGGGGGTTTAAAAAAAGGAAAGATTCTCCATCTCCTTTCCCACTTTCTTCTTGTCCTCCATTCCCTCTGTGCTGCCTTCCCTCTGCCTTTGGCTTCGAACATTGCAGCTTTTAATCTAGAAATTATGGTAACTTGTATGTGCATTTTGAGAGTATATCATTGCTGCAGTTAATTAACAGTTATTAGCGTTAGCGTACTGTGCTGTATTATATGTCACAAATCATCGAGTCTCCCTGTGCAGTTACAGCAATTAAGAACTCCATCACACCTTCTGTATAGTCATTTGGTTCTCTTCCAGGTCTTTTCAAAACTGGAAATTGCTAATCAAATCATTTCTGCTCTGTGCCTCGGTATCGTTTATTCCATTCCTAATGATGTGCGACTTTTTTTTCCTTGGCCGTTAACAGAGGCATCCATGCGTCTAACCCATTTCACACCACCGTCATGCTTTGGAGAGGCGATAATGAACTTGCAGGAGGAAGTGGAGGCTTTGCTGCTTCTCCCCCCAGCTTCTGCTGCTGCTTCTTCCCCCCTCCCCTTCCTTTTTTTTTTTTTAAGCCAATGTCTTTCCTGCTGTTGGGTGATTGAATTTTGAAACTGTAAAATGCATTGACAGACTGACAAACCCAAGTTGCCAGAGCTGGAGCTATCACAGTTTAGCTTCAATTCAGAGCTCAGTGAGATTCCTGCCTGATCAATTTGTCATCCCTCTAAATGGAAACTAATTACTTCCCAGGGAAAGATTGCAGGCAAATATCACCCTTTGCATCAGCAGCCTTCTGCAGTGAGGTGGAAGCAAAGTCCAAAGGGTTTTAACTAACGGAGGAGAGCATGAACTACTTCATCTCTTGCCCCTTTCCATGGCCTGTCAGGGAGAGTTTATTTTATTCATGCTGTCAGTAAAATTGCCTTCACGTTTGCCTGGGTCGTATGTCAAGGGCATATTTTGCTTTCCAGGTCAGCTGCAGGGGAATGAACGTCATGATCCTGACAAGGATGTTTGATGTCATCTGAACACAAAATCCTTTCTCTTATCCTGAGATTGATGATTCTGTACATGCTGAAACCCGGGGCATCCTTCTGTGGGTTTCTGTGTCAGCTCCACTTTGTTTGGAGTCTTCCAGCAGTGTCCAAGTGCACCACAGTGTTGGGTAGGCTTCAGAAAACTTTGTCATGGAGTCCTACTCCTGGACACAAATAGCTGTGGGTATTTGGAGAGGAGCCATGCTGAGAGCTGTTAGGAGCTCTGGAAGTCCAAGAGGTCATTACTGAGCCCTTGAGGACCTGCTGACCACTCAGCAATCCCACCTCCACTTGCCAAATGGCCATACCAAGGAAGCCAGACATCAGTTTCTTGACCCATTCACTTCTCATCAGCTTCGTCCATTCACTTCTCTTTGCCTTGATACGTTCTTCTGTAAAATATATAACAGCATAACGAGACTCTGATGGCAAGATTTTCTGAGGATTATATTGTCTTAACAAAATACACCAGGAAGGAGTGGGTGCAGAGCAATAGCTGGTACCTGCTGCAGGCAGAAGGAGCCCATTCAGAAAGCAAAAACATCTCCTGTGGGGATCTGGGTGCCTCCCCTCTCATCTCCCCTTGCCTTGGCCACCTCCATAAAAAGCATTGGCCACCACAGCCCTGGCCTTCTGCTTTCGCCTCTCCAAATATTTTAATGACTTTAACAGACAACACAACTGAATTTAAGACTGAATTTCCCAATTTCATTCTCTTTGTTTTACTTTAGTTGCAGCTATGCTGCCGTAAATATTGTAAAAGTAGAGTTTTGTAAGGAAAACCTATTGTAGAATAAAGTTGAACTAATGTGGTGAGCCTTCCTGTTGGTGAGGGGACAATTTTTTTGGAAAAAAGATGTATGGAAAACTTCAAGTGCAAAGCTGACATCCTCGGCTTAAGCAATCTCAATAGCAGAAAGCAGGTTCAGAAGATTGTGCCCCATGCTCGTTCTTGTGCTATTCCCTAGAAACACTGCTGACTTTTCTCAGAGGCTTTTGGTCTGTTGCAGTAGGACTGTCCTTGTGTTGGAGGGAACATACCCAGATCTCCGTATGATCCTGAGTCACAGGACACACCATGGACTGAGGAGAGCCAGGAGAGCTTCCCGAGTAGGAGATGGCAGTGGCTCCCAGGGAGCTCTGTGTTGAGGCATGATGGGGGATGTGTGGTTAGGGAGCAGTAGGATGGGGGGTCCCTGCTCAGTGACTTCTTCCTGTGCCTGTTGTAGCCACACAAGCTCTGGTGCCCACGTGCTGTAGCACTAGGAGCTGTTTGGAACCTCCCTGTGTGTCCCCAGGGCCTGCTGGGGAGCTTCTATCGACATGCAAGTACAACAGAGTCATGGTCCATGCCAAAGGTCTTAGCTGCAGATTCCTACGGGTCATTCCAGTTGTAAGACATTAATTTACCATTCTGCAGAAAGGTGTTAGCTCCTTCTGAGCATTGCTGAAATGGGGGTGGAATTTGAGACAGCCTTGTCTGACAGTTTCCTTCTCAGGTTAATTCTTCGATATGTGAGATGTGAGAGGTCTGGGACTTGCATCCAGAAAGTGATTTGTGTCATACAAACAGCTGCAAGTGAAGAAAAAGAGGCTCTGCAAAATTAGAAACTTCAAATGGATGGAGGTTACGGATGCCAGAAACCTTCTGCTGCTTTGGGGATGGGTTTGCTGGCACTGAGCTCATCTGTTGTCATTTTTATTTCAGAAATGTAGTGATGTGAAGGGCTGAAGCCTTGTCTGGTTTCCACTCTTTTTTCCTAATGAATTATCACAGTTGGACAAAACTTGTTTTTTTTGGCTTTTTCTTTTTGTTTTCCCCTGGAAAGATCCTGTGTATCCCCAGTGTAAGACTTGGGGTGGGTGTTGATCTGTATCCCTCTCTCCAGCACACAGTGCCGTGCTGATGTGCAGTGACTTCAGCAGCAGCACGCTGCCACTAAAATGAGTACCAGGATCCACTGGTTTCTGTGAAATGCTGCATGTTTGAATTGTTTATGGGCTCTTGAAAAATTTATACTTTATCATAAGCTTCCAGTAGCTCTTTGCTTGACTGCCTTGCCTGATTCCTGCTGCTCTTCAGGCTGTGCCTCAGGTGGGTTTTCTGTCCCAAAGCAGAGGGCGGTCACAGCCCGGGGGGCAGGAGATGCTCACTCAGAGGAACGTGTCCCACGTGGACATGCCTCAAGCTGGCAACTCCTGCCTGAAGTCACACATTCTCATGGTGTTTCTCTTGAAACCATGAGGGAATGTGTCAGGTGAATGGCCAGGCCAGGTTCCACCTCTCCCTGCACATGTGCCATGCCTGGTGCCATCTCCAGACAAAAGAGACACCAGGGACTAGTTTTTCCAAATTTTCTCCAGGTTGGCCAAGTCATTTTCCAAAATGTGTATCTCCTTCCCAAAACCTTTCACGGGTTTTGCTAGCCCAGCACAACCCATGCTGAGATAATTTTGGAAGGCCAAACCTGTAATTATCATAAACCAAATCCTCAGGAACAGTTGGGCTGGCATCTGCTTTTCCTCTGAAGCATCTCCACTTAGGAGCTAGGGAAGTACCTGAGTACTCTTGCTACAGATGGACAATCCCTTGCAAATCTTTGGTTTAAAAGTGAGGTACTGAGAAAATCAACAACAGAAGTCTCTTAAGGCTTAATTTAAGACTAAAGTGTAAATTGAAAGCAAGTCATTAAGACAATGCTGCCTTTATAAATGCTTGTGTTTCAGTTTGACTGACTTTGGTCTAGCTCAGGTCAGGTGGGAGCAAACTTCTGCTGAATGGGAATCAGCTGCTCTTTAGACAAAAGTACTGTGTCCCTACAGCTTTTCCTGACACTTTAAATCCCTTGAAGTCCCTTTAAATCCCTGCAGAGAGACCTGGATAAATTAGAGAGATGGGCAATCACCAACTGTACAGAGCTTAACAATGGCAAATGCTGAATTCTGCACCTGGGTTGGGGCACCCTTGGCTGTGTGTATGGACTGGGGGAGGAGAGGCTGGAGAGGAGCTGCAGGAAGGGACCTGGGGGTCCTGGTTGATGGCCAGTGGGATGTGAGCCAGCAGTGCCCTGGGGCCAGCAGGGACATCCCTGTCCTGGGGCTCCAGGCCCAGCAGTGCCAGCCAGGCCATGAGGGGATTGTCCTGCTCTGCCCTGGGCTGGGGCAGCCTCACCTCGAGAGCTGGGGCAGTTTGGGCACCACAGTGTGAAAAGGACATGAAACCATCAGGGAGCATCCAAAGGAGGCCACGAGGATGGGGAAGGGTCTGGAAGGGAAGCCGTGTGTGGAGCAGCTGAGGGCACTGGAATGTTCAGCTGGAGGAGACTGAGGGGAGACTCATCACGGTTCCATCGTCCTCATGAGGGGCAGAGGAGGGGCAGACACTGATCTCTGCTCTGTGGGACAGGGACAGGAACAGCTGGAGCTGGGCCAGGGCAGGCTCAGGCTGGAGATCAGGGAAAGATTCTTCCCCCAGCGGGTGCTGGGCACTGCCCAGGCTGCCCAGGGAATGGGCACGGCCCCGAGGCTGCCAGAGTTCCAGGAGCTCCCAGGCTGGGATTGTTGGGGTGTCTGTGCAGCACCAGGAGCTGGACTGGATGATCCCTGTGGGTCCCTTCCCACTCAGGATATTCTGTGATTCTGTGAAATACAGCAGTTAACTGTAAACTAAATAATGTCACACAGCCACACCTGCTCAAGGAGCCTCAGTTGCAGTGAGCTGCCTTTTGCCATATCATGAGAGGACAGTCACTCCAGGCTGGCTGGGCTTGCTTTTTGCCAGCCTGAGCCACCTCCAGCAGTTCAGTTGCTGAAATTGAATGGTGCTTCAAAGAGGAGCCTGTTAATGAGCTGAGCAGCTTGTGGTGTGTTTCTTGTAGCTCAGATATTTCTGCAGACACACAGGGATTTGGGACACCCAGTGTGACCTGACTGAAATGCAGGCTTGCTCTGAAAGCCCAGATGTAGCACAGCTGGATTGCTACAGCTGTACCTTTAGAGATGTGCACAATGAGCATTATTGCATCTCTGTGCGGGGTTGGGTTTTTTCCTCCTATTTCATGAAGTCTTTTATAAAAAACAAGTATTGTATCCTCACTCCTAAATCTACTTGGATTGGGTTTTAGAATCATAGGATGGTTTGGGTCAGAAGGGACTGTAAAGATCAGCCATTTCCACCCTCTGCCATGGGCAGGGACACCCTCCCCTACCCCAGGCTGCTCCAAGCCCCATCCAGCCTGGCCTTGGGCACTTCCAGGTATCATGGGGCAACCCCAGCTTCTCTGGCAACCCTGTGCCAGGGCCTCACCACCCACACAGCCAAGAATTAGTCACATGGTTTGACCTATGAGCTTTAAGGTCCCTTCCAACCCAAGCTATTCTATGATTCTATGCTTTAACATCCCCAAAGAGTGGAGAGGTTTCTATTTCAGGTTTTGTATACAGCCCAAAACAGAAGGTAATTGCAGAAAGGTGAGATGGGACCAAGGTTTGATGGCCATTGATAAGAGCACTGCACTGCCATTATTGGTCATTTATGTACAGATAGTCTTCAGGTATCATTACTAAACACACCAAAAGGATTGATCAGTGTCCAAAAAACGCTTGCCAAGTTATCAGAGAAAAAGAGGCAGCAGGAGGAAGGGAAGGATGAACTGGTT
Organism: Vidua chalybeata; assembly: GCF_026979565.1. Lineage (NCBI taxonomy): Eukaryota > Metazoa > Chordata > Aves > Passeriformes > Viduidae > Vidua > Vidua chalybeata. Next base: position 1,561,310 of record NC_071549.1, on the reverse strand, counting down.
TCTCCATTTACACGTGCGGGGGGGTGGGGGTTGCATGTTGGGTGGATTTAACAGAAAATCCTTGCTTTGTGCTGGTGATTTAACCTCAGAAGATCATTCTTCTTGGCTGTGTGCACTTCAGTGAAGTAATGTCCAGCGTGGCATTGCTCACACTCCTGGGAGTGCCTGTTCTAAGGGAGGGGAGGGAGGCTGTGGGCTCTGGTGGCCTTTGTAATGCTCCACTTCCAGGGTGTTCCTGCCATGGTGCTGGGCTCCAGCCTGTGTTGTCATGCACCTGGCTGCCTTCAAGGAAGGTCTTTAGGTTTTTTTTCTTTCTTTCCCAAAAGATGAAGAAAACATCTGGTAATTTGAGAATTGGTCTTTGTGAGAGAGAGGAGCAGCTCCCCCACTCACTGCGGTGTCAGTGTTCTCTGTTTAGATACCATTAACTCGTCCTTTGAAGGTAGTAGATGAAGTTGCCAACAACAATTAAAAAACAATTTTTTGAAAGTCTTGGGTTTCCTGGGCCCTTCTCAGATCAGGAAATGAGATTAAAATCAGTTGCTGAAAAGCCACTGTGTTTATTTGAATACAGCCGAGCATGGCAGCTCGGCCGCCTCATTAAAGGAGGCATTATGAGCAGCCTGGTGTTGTGTTCCCGGTTTGATAAAGAGCATTGTCTGACAGCAAGCTTGATGCAGCTCCCACTCCATGCTCTGGCACATATTTTCTGCCTCAGTGGTTCCTCTCAGTAGGATAGCCAGCCTCTGCCTTTCTGTTTGACGTTTTGCTAATAATTACTTGAAAAATCATCTACTTCTATTTAAAAATTGCTACATGAAGTACTAGTCCGTCTTTGCATCATGACAGCAAGAGGCCAGTGAAGTAAGGGGTGTTCAGCCACATGAAGCTAACTTCATAAAGCATTGCCCAGGGTGCACTGCAGGATGACTGGAAATAATTAGCCTCTGGAGGTTGGAAACCTATGCCGTAAATCCCAGAGCTTGGAGTGAGGAGAGTTTTTTATCACTGTCCTTGACAGAGAAATTGTAACATCACGGCTTACTCCGTCTTTGACATAATAAACTCACAGTGGTGCTTTGCAGAATCCCGTGCTCACAGCCCCTTTGCCTGTCCCAGCCTTGTCCCATGGGTTACAGTTGGGCTGTAGGAAGTTTCCTTTGGGCCTTAAACCATCACACAGACACGTAATAGCTTCCAGGCGTCTGGCTCCCAGCGAGAATCAGGCCCTCTCGGAATGAGACAAATTTCCACTGATGCAATCGCTGCGACCTTAGAGAGCAGCAGGATCTGAAGGTGAATGAGCTGCTCCGAGCCGTCCCCGCCGGCGCCACGTGTGCTGAGGGATCCCTGCCCCGGGGCTCACTCTCCAGCATGGACACAGAGCATTTCCAGCACAACTCTGGGAGCTGTGAGCACCTTGGGCTTGGAGGCAGAAATTCAGAGTGGAAACGTCTGCCCGGATCCTCGGGTAAATTGTTGTGTATATCAGGAGTGTCTTGTAAATGATAATGAACAGATGCCTTGTACGTATTACACAATAAGCCACTTGAAGTTGTCACCAGTTGTTTATAGATGTTATTAATATTAATAATTTACCACTCATTTCCATATGAAACCACATTAGGCTTGTCTACACTACATCCAGTTACCTGCAGAAGCTGCGAAGCTGTGGCAGCGTGCCCGAGCTAACACGTCCTGCTGAGAAAATGCTGCCTTTGTTCAGGGATGTGGGGAAGGAGCAGGGATGTGGGGAAGGACAGGGATGTGGGGAAAGTCAGGGATGTGGGGAAGGAGCAGGGATGTGCGGAAGGATGGGGATGTGGGGAAGGACAGGGATGTGAGGAAGGAGCAGGGATGTGGGGAGGACAGGGACGTGAGGAAGGACAGGGATGTGAGGAAGGAGCAGGGATGTGGGGAAGGACAGGGCTGCTGCTGATGGCCTGTGTCCCCACACACAGCCCAGGGAGCTGGAGGAATTAGTGAAGCCCCTGCTCCAGGGACTGTTTTAAGGGTTTTGCTCATCAAGGGGAGGTTGTTGGGTGGTGAAGGTGCTCTTTGGGCCTGGGAGAGGAGGGTTAAAGCCCTGGGATCTGTCCTTTGTAGAAGATAGAGGCACCAGGTCTGTCTTCTTAGGGAATGGGGAGAAAAGATGAATCATAACAATTTGCCCAAAGTTTAATCTCCTCTAATTTAGGCAAAGTTGAAATCTTGGTGTTCTGCACACAAGAGAAACAAGATTTAGATGAAAAGTGAGATTTTCTACAGCTTTTAGCACTGACCTGCATCTTCTCCCAAGGAATTTAATGGGAATGTGCCAGATAATGTCTATAGAAGACCAAATATTTGTAAAATGAAGTTAAACATTCTTTTCATTCTTTGTGCAGAGGGGAATCCCCAGTGTAGAGGTGATGCTGCAGGACTAGGAGTCACAGCACTGACCTCTGGTTCCAGCTGTCCTGCCCAGGGTGTCTGTGTGGCACAGGAGGATCTGGAGTAGCCTCAAGCCTGAAAGGGAGGTTCTCAAACCTTCAGGATTTGGGGGTGCTGAAGTCCCATCCTCAACGATCACTGCCTTTGAATCCAATGTTGTGTAGTTTAATGTACAATATGCTCTGTTGAGGCTGGGTACAATTATCAGTATTTATTCCAAGAAGCCTGGGGAGATTTTTTTGTCAAAAGACAAAGCAACAGTAGTTCACAGTATGCAAAATACAGACCTTTGTATTGCAAGTGAAATATTTAGATAGGAATCATTACTGAGTCCTTTTACAGCAACCTTGCCAGGGAAAGAGAGAGAGAGCGCTGGGAAAGAAAACACAAAGGAGGTAAGAATATCTGATTAGCCAAGCAGCTGAAGAACTGATGGGGATTGTGAAGCCTATCAAGGCATCGTGACTTTCCATGTGAGTGACATTCTGCAGCGGGAAGCAGCCACCAGCCGAGGAGCTGCTCCTGAATATTCCCCTTAGGACTTGTCTTTTATTGGTAACCTTGCAGTATCCTTTGCTGGAGCTGTGTGTTCCAGGAATTTGGGCACTTGGCTCCAGGGTGTCGCTGACAGCCCCCGCTGAGGCTGAGCCCTCACCGGGGCACTCGGTGGCCGTGCAATGGGGGCAGATATTTCACAGCTGTCCTCTGTCACTCCATGTCTTTTCAAGGCTGACACTGTTGCAGTGACCTGGACAATGCCTGCCATGTATTCTGTGAATTACAGTATCTTTTGGATGCAGTGCCCAGAGAAACGTGTGTGTCTCATTTCCACTGGAGCAATGCTGGCATTTGGAGGAATCGCTTATAATTTAAAGCTCTATGCCAGAGAGAAGACTCTATCCCTTTATTTTATAGGATTTATGAGATATAACCAAAAGTGCTAAGCAGCCTTAGGAACTCTGGTTCTGTCACTGGAGGGGGCTGCAAGGAGGCTTGTCCGTATCTTGTTGGCTGTAGCTGTTGTTTCCTTGTTTAATATCCTTGAGGGTTCTGGTATCCACAGGTACTTTTCTTTTTCCCCTCCTTAAGGATGCATTCAGGTGTGAGGGTTGTTTTGCCTTCATTAGAGCATCACCACAGCAGCAGCTGGAACACCAAGCTGCAGTTTGGTCCTTCCTCAAATCTGTGGTGATAGTTCCTTAACTGGAAGAGGGTCAAGGCAACACTGCTTTGTCAAGACTGGGCCAGCAAAGATGTTTTCCACAGCAATTTGCACATTCACTTTTTTAGTGGTGTGCTCCTTCTTCAAAAACAGCTTCTCATGTCACCAATAAAGTCATCTTCGATTTGAGTGAAGAGGATTCCAGCTGAATCCTGTAGCAAATCAGCTCTTTCAGGAGAGAAAAATCAGAGAATTGTCCTTGCTGAGTACTTAGACCTGGGAAAGGAAACATGAACTTGATGTTGATGACAGTGAGATTACATTCTAGCTGCTCTTTACTTACTTTCATTTCTAGTATCAGTGGATAGCATAGATTTAAACTTTCAGATTTCATGGCACCAGGTAGGATCTAGTTTAGAGCATAGCATGGAATATGTGAGCTGTAAGAAATAGGGCTCCAGCTTCCTGCAGCTGGAGGAATTGGCTATACCAACTTAATCTAAGTCCACCTCCCACAGAGAGGATGTAGGAATGAAATGAAAAGTATATGTAAAGTTTTGTGTATTTATTACTTTTTAAAAACACTTTTCATGGGTAAAATCTGTCTTTAATGATGCATTCAAACTGTGGTGCTGAGAAGTATTGCATAGCTAATGCATTGGTTTGTTTTTGTTTATTCTGCAGAAATGATGGAATTTCATTTTTTAGCAAAATTACCAGGGCTCCTTTATTATTCACAGGGCTTTAAACGCATGACAGGGGAATGCTAAGTCCTCAAGGATTTTAATACCAGCTTCTCTGCGAATCTAAACTGGTTTTCCAGCCTACGACTTGGTGGGCCACAGGGGTTTTTCCTGGAGTGTAATACACATTTAAAGCTTCTTATGGATGGCTACGTCTGCAAATAAGCTCAGGAAGGAGAAGAGGGAATGCATTGTGTTATCTGGAGCTGAGCAGGGAGAGATTAGCACAGGAGAGAGCTGAACAAGAGGTGTGACAGCTGAGCAGGCAGGGGTGCTGGCTCCCAGGTACCACAGACACGGGCAGTTTCTGCAGGATCACTGAGGCAGGGTCCAGCCTTCACTCATCATTAGGAGTGAGGAAACTTCTGCCTCCTCGGCTGGCTTTTTATGAATTGCAAAGAAGGAAAATACCAAGTAGTAAAGACTGTGTGTATTTAATTCCTGAGTAACATTGGGGTTTATTTTGTTTGCCCTTTCTCCTCTGAATGCTTTTAGGAAATAAATGCAGTGCATTAGGCTGGATTCAGCTAGGCAATGAATGTCTCAGTGTGTGTAATGTACAGCTCTGAGACAGAGATGTTGTTTTAGACACCCAGGATCCAAGTTCATAGTAAAGGCTTTTAGGCAATGTAATAATATAAAAAAGCAACACTGGAATTTCTCAATTATATATTTTTAAGGAAACTTACAGACTTCCAGTTTATATGCAAGACTGTCATGAGGGGAGTTTGGGTTTCCACCTCCTTTCCAAGCTCATATGCCACATAGCTTTTCTGAGCTCACCTGATTTCCACATTTGCTCTAAAATTAAGGAAATCAAAACCTGTCATTAGATGATTTGAGTTCCCTTATTAGTCACTAAGACAAGCTGATGGATGACAAGTCTCCAGCAGTGCCAGCAGGCCCCACATCATGGCCATGCACAGCCCCATGTGCTGGAGTGCCTTGGAGTGCTGCTGTAGTTCATGTGTACAATATTTATACTTTATTTAAAACTCGGGCACTAGAAATGATTTAGTAAAATCCACTGCTTCTGGAAACTGCTGCCATGCTGGAGTACGTGCTTGAAACTTTCTAAAAATATTTGCACACGCATACATTTAAATAAGGATGGATTTGTGACCTAGTAGAGCTGAAGTGGTGTGTGCCATTGCCAGGCAGGGCTTCCATGGCTTCTCCAGCCCCCCTGGACCACAGTGAAGGGAAGGGAATACCTCAAAGGTGTGATAGCATGTGGGACAGCAGCCAGCTTGTCCAGGAGTCCTGGACCTCCCCTGGCACTTTGTGAAGCCAAATTCCCAACACTTCCGTGGGTGTTCATGCTGGGCCACGGCTGAGCAGTGTGCAGGGGTGGATGTGTGTGTGACAGGAGTTGATGTGGCACAGGGAAGATCTTGAACATGAGCAGCTGTGCTGTCCAATGTTTAAAATCTGTCTCTAGACCAGGTCACCCTCATCACTGCATAATGTGGCCAGTTAAACAGTAGGCATTGTGGCAAAAATACTTTATATTTCATATTAAGTCTTTTAAATTCACGCCTATTTTTAAATTCTTTTGTTTTAAAGGGTGACCATTGTCTAGTGTGCTGTAGGGATGAATGACAGGAACAGTTAACTCAATAGACTTGGGTATTTAAGGCACTTGGGAGGTGGGTGTGAGCCAAGGCAATGTGACACTGATGTATTCCCTGAAATCTGGCTCAGGGAGAGGAACCTGGCTTAATGGACAAATCCCACACTTGGAATGTTTCTTTCCACTCTGTGGCTGAATCTGGTGAGCTGCAAGGCCTCATCAGCCCTGCCAACAAGCCCAGGAACAGAGGCATTGGGCTGCTGCAGCTCTGGTGGACACAGGGCTGACCTCAGGATGTCCTGGACATGGGGATGGGGATCCTGGCACTACCAAGGCGTTTGTAATTGTCTGACACCAGCAGTGTAGAAGAAATTGGGTGAATGATTACTAATGGGAGGGATTTAATTTCACCTGGGCTTCAGAAGAACACGAGGAGTTGGGCCCCGTTGTCATTAGTGACACATTTGAAGAGGCTGGTTGTGCCTGGTCTGTCCAAAATCTGAGTTCTTGTTCTTTGAGTGACTTTGGCCTGATCTCACCAGATCTTGGACGTGCTGAGCTGTCTTCATTTCCATGACTCCAAGAGCAAAGTGTGGGACTTGGATACTCTCCAGGGAGGTCCAACCTGCAATTTAGGGCTGCTGTATCTGTAGGCTGGTCAAAAGCAAGATGTGTTCAAAAGCCCAGGAGTAAAGCCAGTATTGTGGTGCTTTTGCCCTAGGCAGGTGCACAAAGAATGAGAAGTTTCTTGCTGAGTGTTTATTCCCCCAAGCAGGATTTTGCAGATGTGGGTAAACTGAATCCCTTCTTTCATCTGCTTAAAAGACCTATAAAAGAGCTGTCTGGTGTTTTACAGAATTGCAGTGTAATTCTAAATCTGCTGCAGACATGCTGCATCCTCTCAGAAGAGTTTTATCTGGTGGTTTAATGTTGGTTTTCACCCAAGTGTGATTTATTTATAGAACCAGAGTTACAGGATGGTTTGGGTTGGAAAGATCTGTAAAGCTCATCCCATTCCACCCCCTCCATGGGCAGGGACACCTCCCACTGTCCCAGGCTGCTCCAAGCCCTGTCCAGCCTGGCCTTGGGCACTGCCAGGGATCCAGGGGCAGCCACAGCTGCTCTGGGCACCCTGTGCCAGGGCCTGCCCACCCTGCCAGGGAACAATTCTTGCCCAATCTCCCATCCATCCCTGCCCTCTGGCAGTGGGAGCCATTCCCTGTGTCCTGTCCCTCCATCCCTTCTCTCCAGTCCCTCTCCAGCTCTCCTGGAGCCCCTTTAGGCTCTGGCAGGGGCTCTGAGCTCTCTCTGGAGCCTTCTCCTCTCCAGGTGAGCACCCCCAGCTCTCCCAGCCTGGCTCCAGAGCAGAGGGGCTCCAGCCCTCAGAGCATCTCCATGGCCTCCTCTGGCATGTATTTGACACATATCCAAGTTTATAATGACATGCACATACACACACAGATGAATATCAACAAGACCTAAAGGCACAGAGCAAATCCAACCCCAGCTCAGCTGTAGCCTGCTGGAAATTGTTGAACTTCTATAGAAAATCAGTCACAGTTCTGCAATTTCATGCTTTATCATTTTTGTTACATGTATGAGGGAAATTATAAACCTTGTAATTTCTCTCTTACTATATAAAAAGCTTTAGATAACATCAAGATATGGAAGTAATACAAAGTAAGATGCCTCGATACATTAATGAGCAAGATCTAAAATAGACACTGTTCACCTCGATGGCATGGAAAGGAAAAAAGAGAGATTCAGCTCTGAATGTGAGGATTAAAAAACCTGGGTGAGGGGAGAAAAATAGTATAAGAAAGAAGCTTGGAAAAGAGGCTTGGAAATGTAAGGCAAATCAAAATATGCTTCAAATACAAAAGACTTTGTTCCTGTCTTATTTTAAAAAACATAACAATTGGTAGGTGGTTTGTGGCAGTGGGGTTCCTGCCTTCAGAGACCTGCAGAACTGTGTGCCAGGGCTGAGGTCTGACCCCAGCCAGGGCATCTGTGGGTCCCTGTCCCCACTGCCACCTCCACCAGCTCCAGAGAGTCCCACCAGCCAAACCCCAGCCCTCTTCTTATATCCATCTCATCCAAAGAGATGGGTTTATTTTTCCAACTCTCCTATTGAAGATCTAAGCCTCGTACAGGAGTATTTACATGTGTGGAATATTTGCCTGGAGCAGTTCTATGCTGCCGTGTCCTTCTGCAGCCGTGCACGTGGTGATGCTCCAGAGGCTTGGTGCTGCTGCAGGGTGGGATGTGCCTTCCCTGGCTGTGTGTTCTGATCTGTCCCTCGTTTCCCAAAATGTGAGTCCAGTATTTGAAGACCAGGCTTTTAAAACTGGCATCTAATTCAGTTTTATCTGCCTAAATTAAATCACCAGATCAAAGCCATTGAGCAAATAAGGACATATATTTGATTCTTTAAAGTATGGATCTTCCTTTGTCAATCTTTAAAGTATGGTGGTGTTTTGGTCTTTTCTAATATTAATGATCCTGTGATTCTATGTTTATGTGCAAGACTTTCTGTGCGTAAATTCAATGTGTGGGTTTCTAGCACAAAGCCTGTAGATTAATTTCAACTGCATTTTTTTCAAAAGTAATGTCTAAACATTACCTGTCTACCTGTGGTAATTCATTAGCTCAAACTCTACCTTTCATTGGCTAAGTTTCCCTTTTCAGTCATGTTTTAAAACTGTATTATTTAATCATAAAATAATTGACCCTGTTTGTATTTCTGGTTCTTTCTGACTGCTCTTCCCTCTGATGGGTTAAGCAAAGAGATGCTTCTTCCCAGAACACCAAATTATTGGAGTGAGCAGCATAAACTGAGTGTTAGCACACGTGGGAAGCTAGGACGAGGGAGAAGGAAAAATATTTTCAAATACCTGCAGCCTACAGGAAAGCTGGAGAGGGACTTCTTGCAGTGATAGCACAAAGTGGAATGGCTTTAAACTGAAGAAGGAGAGGTTTGAGTTGGATATTAGGAAGAAATTGTTCCATGTGTGGGTGGGCAGGCCCTGGCACAGGGTGCCCAGAGCAGCTGTGGCTGCCCCTGGATCCCTGGCAGTGCCCAAGGCCAGGCTGGACACTGGGGCTTGGAGCAGCCTGGGACAGTGGGAGGTGTCCCTGCCCGTGGTAGGGACTGGAACAGGATGGGCTTTAAGGTGCCTTCCAACCTTCCAATATCTTAGGGATGGTGGAAATGCAGGGGAAGAGAAAAGGCAAAGAGAGTTTTTAATTAATTAGCTTTAGCCCTGTGGGTCTAAGCTGCTAGCAAAGCTGAGGGTACATCCCTGGGATGTACCAAATCCTCAGGTGCCCAGTTCTCCTCCTCTGCAGAGCTGCAGCGGCGCGCTGGGAGCTGTACACGCAGCAAAGCCTATTCTGTGAAGGCTCCACTGCCAAAAATAAACCTCATTGGGATTCCTGAGATGGCTGCTGTCAAGGAAAGTCAAATTTGGAGCTTTAAGCATGTGAACAGTGTCATTTTAAAAAGTCTGTTCAGCAAGGAGATAAACAGGGATTAGCCTCACAAGCTGCTCTAACTCTCCTACATGCAGGGAGGGGCAGTGCTGGGGCAGGAGGGGCTGGGCTGTGTCCAGTTGGCCAAATCCCACTGGTGCTGCTGTGGGAGCAGGCAAGGCCACCCTGGGAGTGTGCAGGGCTGTAGCTGTCCTGTTGGCTGTGAGGATGGACCCTCCCCAGAGTGGCTTCTGAGCCATTTCCCCCAGTCTGGCTGTGTTGAGGTTTCTGAGGGCAGAGAGGGAAGGGGAAGCTGTGTTGGGCTGGGATGAGCATCTTCAGCCCAGGGGTTGTGCCATAGCCATGCTACTGACAGGAGCACCTTGAGAGCTAGGAACTACCTGGGGCCTGTTACCTCACACCAGCTGAAAAGACAAAACCAAACCAACCCAGAAAACTACCTTATGATTTATCTTTTCCAGAACAACCTTTCTCTTTGCAATTCTGTCAGCTGAAAAACTCCCTCTCTTCATAGGTACTTTGTCTTACTGACTATGCAGGTTCCTCTCTATACGGTAATTCCTTCCATCATGTTTTCCTCCAAGTTTGCTTTATGGGTGCAAACCATAAGTTTTTGGTGTAGTTGTTGGATAAATTGTTGGAACCTGAAAGAGCTCTCTGAAAATGCTTCAACAGAGATACTAAATCAGCAGCAGCCTCATGCCACTGCAAAGAATTGCTAGGTACATTCTGAAAGCAGTTCCTTCCTCTTGTACAGTTCCAACAACATCATTAAGAAAAAAATCTTGTCCTTTGTACTTCTTCCCCCCCTCATACATGCACATATCTTGTAGTAAATTCATTTTTCAGTCTTGACTTTGTGCAAACACAATGTTGTGCTGCAAGCATTAAAAGGCAATTTAGTACTCAAAGGATTAAAAGCTCATGTTAAATTGAAGACTACACTTGGCATAAACATTAAAAATTGACAGAACACCCTACACATTAACTGCACCAGGGCTCCATAATTAGCATTTAAAAGTAAAACATCATTTCCTTACTGTTTCCTACTTACTCATTTATAATGCATTTATTATAATTCGGACGTGAATATGAGGCTTTCCACTATTGTCAGTTAGTAAATAAATAAAAAAACCCTACTCCTGGTGGAAACAGGGGCCTGCACACAAGGACTGGGGGATGAATGGTTTGTTAATCCAAATCTCAAATGCATGATGAATCAGCAGTGACTAACTAACCTCATTCCAGGTCTAATTCTCTTCCTGAGCATCCATGGAGAAAGCTTGGGCTCAGCAGCACCAGCTTCCACTGGCATGAGCACAGGGAATATGGAATAAACTCCACTTCTTGGGATTTGGATGTATTGTGTTGGATCTAGTGCTGTGCAATGTGGGAAAATAGATATATGGTTCATCCTGTAATGTGGAAAATTCACTGTAGATTGAAATTTGAATGCAAAAGGAAAAGAATAAGGAAGCCAATCTCATTAGGGAACTGGAAAAGAGGGACTATCAGACATTAAAGACTTTGTTGACTTGCATTATTTTGGGATGAGATGGTGTTTTGTTCATCCATACTCGTCCAGACCTTGTTTGGTCTTTTGGGCTTTTTGGAAGGTAAGGTGGTCAAGTGCTGGGTTCCAGTGTACTTCTGTGCTTGATTTAAATCATGCCCCATCTTCGGCTGACCCGGCACTGCCTGTGGAACACCTGGCGTGAGGTTTTCTTCTCATCCCACATCCCCTGAGCAACTCCACTTTCCTGTACTTCCAACCAATCCATCTGGCTTCAGCCAAACCTTCTCTTCCATAGCTCTAGACTCACTGAAAGAATTAGGCTGCTTAAATCAGCCTGGGTACCATTTGGTCAAGATCCCCATTTGCCAAAGAATGTCTCCACCTGCAGACCTGGATCAATGGGCAGATGTTCTTCCTCTCCAGCCCAAAGGAGATCTCTGCTGTTCACAGCAGCCCCCTTCAGCTGTGTCTGGCTTTCCAGTGGTGCTGCAGATCAGGTCAAACCCTGGCCCAAATTCAGAGCTGCGAGGAGGGGGCTGGCCGCACCACTTCTGAGAAAACCCACCACCGCCAGCTCACCTCTAGAAACAAGGCAACATGCAAATGATCTTGCAGAAGCCTCAGCACTGCCTCTGCACAGCCTGCTGACATGATGAATCTCTTTTTGTTCCTGCTCTGAAGCCTCACATCATCTCCACGTCCTCCGGGGTCGCTGCTGTGTGGAAGACAGGACCACGTTTTGTTCCGGCCCTGTGAAATGCAATTAGAAGCCCCTCCACAGCCAGCAGGAGCTGAAGTTAAAAGGAGAGAGAGGGGAAGAAAGGGACCTCCCCGCTGGCCAGCAGTGTGCTGGCTTTGAAGTCCTGGGCCATCTTTTGTGTCCCCGCTCCGAGGGCCTTTAATCAGGACCTTTGCCTTGTCATTCGGGGGGGACAAACCCCACACAGTTGGTGGGGTTGTCCCTGTGTGTGCCAGGAAGAAAAGTCTTTGTCAGAAATTTCCACTGACCCAAGCACTTTGTTTCTTTGTCTCTCCCAGACGACGTTTGAACTAAAAAGAAGACCAAAACTCTTGTCTGTGCTAACAGTATTTTAATAGGGAGCCCCGGTGACTTCTCGGAGCCTCCCTACCAGGCCCAAGGCAGAGACCAGGCCTTTGGTCTGAAGGCCTCTTAAAATAAAACCAGCTCAGACAGCTTTTTATAACCTTCTTCTCTGTCTGTGTCCTGGGTGATACAAAGAGGCTCACACCATAATATTGCAACGTGCTGCTAAGGAAAAATACTTCATTCTCATATTATGTAATATAGTATAGACAGAACCTGGAGTGGTGAACATCTTATTTTTTTGTTGTTCACACAGCAGCGAGCTGATCTGTTCACAGATCAGCTAAAACTCCCCAAATAAATGGCCATAACCCCAAGCATGAGGCACATTCTATAAATTGGACAGAGCTGGAGGCACTAAGCTGGCCAGCCCTGTGTCCCAGCCCCAGTGATGGACGGCACAGCCCCAGGGCAGCTTCTGCAGCTGAGATGACACAGGGCTGAGTAGGAATGATCTATACTCTGTTTTCTGTAGCACTTTACAGATGAACAAAATGCTCCACTGAAATGCTGAGAATGATACTAAAATTCAGGTTGCCAGTGTTTTACTCATGAAGAATCTATTTGAGCTACTTTTTAAAGAGATTTTTATGTATCTGTTGCACTCTCACTTTTCTATTGAAATATGTACACCTAGACTCATAACTACGACTTTTATTCCTCAGAAAGAGGCATAAAATAGTACTCAGTGATTTTTAAATGATATAAAATATTTCTAAAATAACTCTTCCTTCCCAGTCAAACATTATCTCCTTACCTATTTTCCCATTCACTTTTTGATATGCTGCAGCTTTTTTCCTACCTTAAATCAGTTCCACTTTAGAAAAGGTAAACTCCTGAAAAAGGAGGGGGAAATGAGAAAATTTTATAGGAACAAATAGGTTAATAACTAATGGTGATGAGATCTGGCAGCCTTTCTTACAGGTGTGTGTGGAGTAGAACATCACTGTATTATCAAAGCAGGTTAAAGTTGTATCACAGCTCTCATGTATTTTATTAGATTCTCAGAGCACACCTCCTCCAGTAATGCCTGGAATAATCCAGGCTGGATATAGATCAGTTGATGAACTGCACCTCAGCAACAATAGCTCAGCTTTGTATAATTTTTACTCTTTCAGCTTCCTCTTCATGACCTCCCCATCATTCACTAGGATTTGTTTATTTTGTATTTGTCCCTTCCTTCTTGTAGGGTCGAACAGTGATTTTGAAGCAAAGGCCAAGCCTTCATCCCTGTGAATCCTGCAGGTGTTTCATCCCACTGATGGAACGCTACCTTAGAACAGGAATAACCCTGCCTGCTCCTGTAGCACAGTGACAGCAACACTGGGTTATGTGCAACTGCAATTAAACAGCTGAGACGTTAATTACTGATAGAGAGACTCCCCAGTTTGCCTGTGACTCAGTTTTGCTCTCTCAGTAACTGAGCCTTGCAAAGGCTCTGTCCCTTATCCAGCCAAATTTATACAATGGTGCTGAAGTCTGAATGCCAGAGCAGCCCCATTAGCTTCAAAAGGACTTATTTTTGTTAAAAGTTAAGCAGATATTTAAGTGCTTTGCTAGCTTAGGGTCGAAGTGTTCAGCACCTTGTTGGTTTGTGTCTTACCTACCTCCTCATTAAAGATACATCAGACCAGTTGGCTTGTCTTTATCAAGCAGAGAGGTGCAGCCAATTGACTTCATGTGACAGCTAAAAGTGAAGGAGATCAAGGAAGCTCTAGAGACAAAGAAGTTAGGTTTTGTTAGAATCTTAAATGAAAGAAAAATAGCATTTGGCGAGCTACTGAAAATTGTTTCTTACTGAAAATTTTGTCAGAGGGATTTTATTTTCCAAGGCCTTTTGACTAGGACTTTTGGAGAGATTTCGATTTGTGGAGGTTGGACTAGGGCAGAATTGATTTGCTTATTTTGTTGTTGCTTTTTTTGTTGTGAGTGCAGTGGCCTTGCACAGAGCTTCGAGTGCAGACTCCTGCAACCCAAGGTGAGGATGCACAGAAGAATTGGGAGCCTCCGTGTAAGCGTTAGTGAGGCTCTTGCATCATTCTTACCAGGGGATTAGAAACAGCAAAGTGCCTGGTGGGCTTAATACTGAGTGCAACTAGGCAGGCAATTTACAGGAGATCAGCTCTATGGCCTGAGTCATCTCCAGTGATAACCAGGAAGGAATTTTCTCCTTTAGCTGCAGCATTAGCTTGATAGTTCTCCCGATACAAATTATAAGGTCATTTGCATTTATATTCCTGCTAATGATTATATGAAGAAATAATTTGTTTTCAACACAACACTGTGCCTGTGCTTTCCCTTGTGCTGTAAGGTCAGCACCTGTGTGTGATGGACCCGTGGGTTCCACAGGAGGAAGCTGTGAGGTCCTGGATGGGGTTCTGCTCTCACCAGAGGGTCAAACAGTGGAGGAAACTGGGCAGCCTTCAGTTTTTGGCACTATGTGCACTGGTCTTGATTGATGTCCCTCCTCTGGGGAATGGGAAGCAACCATATCCTGTGTCTCCTGTTGATTGTCCTGCCCCTTGGGCTGCAGGGACCCTCTTCTCCCCTTTGCCTGTGCTGTTCCTCATGCCATGAGACCCCTATGAAAAGCTTTTTCAAGCAGTGGAGTGAGTTGGTGTAGGGGAGATGTGCCAACACCAGGAGACTGTGGACCCCAAGGATGATGGCCTAGGTGTGTTTCCCGAGAGCTGGAACAGAGATATCTCTCAGGTAATAATGGCCCCTGCTGCAGGGGCAGAGCTGGGGTCCCCTGAGGACAGCTGCATTTTGGGCTGATTTTAGGCAATTTTTCTCTTACTTGATGCCCGTATCAATAGCCCTTGTTGTGAAATGAGACTTCTTCCCCGAGCCAGAGATTTGCACAGGGAACTGCCCAGGTTCCTCCCATCACTTTTTCCCACAGGAGGTGCCTTTTTCTTCCTACACCTTCTTTTCCACATCCCGAAGCTGAGAAGCAACCAGAAAATTCTTTTCTTAATAAAAATCCAGCAGAAACTGAAACTGTGCAGGGTCAGGTTTACATTTTCCCTTCTAAGGCCCATCAGCAGTAGATGGGTGTTTCTACCAGACCCAGCTACCAAAGTGTTCTGCAAGGAAATATCCCTGGTGGTAATTTCAGGCTCAATGAACTCCAGCATATATTTGTGATTTCCCCATTATGATGACATCAGGGTGGAAACACGAGGCTGGGGATGCAGTGACAGCAGGCAGCTTTCCTGCCACTGCTCATTTACTGCCTTTTTGAAAGCCAGATCCTAAACACTCGAGTATTAACACAATTTCAGCTCTTAAGTAAAACTAAAGAAGTCTTTTCATCTTCCCATTGAGTGACGAGCTCCTTAAGTAGATCACAAGCTTTCTGCTGCTTTGTCTGAGTGAGGAGAAAAACTTTAATTGTTCCCATCTTCTAGTGCAGGTATTGATTAATTAAATGTATTAGCAAAGATCTTGGCCTACTTTCTTGCACCATCAAACAAGTCCTTAATGACTATATTACTATGAAAATGGCATTGCTTTAAAGCATTGCATTGGAGCCCCTTTGTACTTTGCTTTCATTTCTTTTTTCTTTTTTTTTTTTTTTTCTTATCCCATTATGAACAATAAAGTTTCTCCTGTTAATACAACACAGAGGAAGGGAAGGGAGGTGGAGAGGAGCTCTCAGTTGAGGGATCCCATCTGGACCAGGCTGGAGCTGTGGCACTGGGATGTCCCCAGGCAGGAGGATATGCTGCCAGCTGGGGAGGCTCTCTGCAAGTGCTGGCAGGTCAGGGAGCAAATGTTAGATGGTAAATCTGTATAATTTACTCTAATTTAGCATTTGGTGGGTAGAATATGAATATGACTCACATGCTAAGAGGGAGAAGGCAGGTTTATGAGGAGCAGAACTAATAGGTCTGTGTGAGATAAAGAACACTGCCTCCCACCTCACTTAATCACTTTCTTCCTTTGGGTCCCATTTGTAGAATCTCATTTATTTGCACTTTTATACCTACCTGTAAGTCTGCCTTCTTCCATCTCACAGCCCTGTGCTCACCAATGTGTATCAGAGAATCCCAGAATGGGTTGGGTTGGAGGGGAGCTTAAAGCCCATCCAGTGCCACCCCTGCCATGGGATGGGAACACCTTCCACTGTCCCAGGCTGCTCCAAGCCCCTCCAGCCTGGCCTTGGACACTTCCAGGGATCAGCCATAGCTGCTCTGAGCCATCCATTCAGCCCCTCACCACCTTCACAGGGAAGAATTTCTTCCTAATTTCCTGTCTAAACCTACCCTCCTCCAGTAAAGCCATTCCCCTTAGCACATGCTACATCCTGCACAAAGGCTTGTATTTTGCACACTTGCTGAATGGCAAATCCACATCAATCTGCCCCAATTCACACTCACTGTCAGGGCCTCATAATGCCCTTAGGTTTTAAATGCATCTTCTCCTATTCTATCCAGGATTTCTTGGAAACCCTACCTTTTCCTGGCCTCCAAGTGCACCTGGAGTTGGTGTTGCTCAGGGTCTCCAGTTTGCACCTTTTCAGGCTATGAGATTGTATGAAATGCTTTCATTTTACAGCACTTTGAGCATTCGTACAAAGTTGTTAAGATCTGACACCAATTTGATGCTTTCAATCTTGATGCTTTTATCCGACCTGTCTTTGCCTGTACCTGCCAACATGTACCAGCGACCAAAGCCAGGCAGGCTTCACTGCCTGCAATGACAAAGCATTTCTTGCTGCAAAAAAGTGTTATTGCAGAACACTTCATAAACTGTAAATTTGGAATTAAGGCTTAACATTTTATAGTACCAGCATTGGGAAGTCCCATGTCTATAACTAAAATATGTGCCATGGCGACAATAACATTTGGGTTTTATGCAATGCTGAAAGTTGAGACACAGGAAAATGAAATGAGAGCCCAACTACCTTCAGTACCAGGGGAAACCTGAAAATACACCCACAGCTGGCTACTGGGCCACACTCACACCTGGAATAAAATGCATATTAGCAACCTCTGCAGACAGGTAGGTTGAGGGCTGTGCTGCACAGGAGAGACTCGGGTCCCATGTTTGGGTGGGAGGAGTGGAGAAACACAGCTGAGTTGCTTAAAATAGCCAGAAAAGGACCCTTAGTCCTTTCTTGCCTTGTTCCCTTCACATTCACAAATGTTCATCTCTGTCTCTCCTTTTTTCCATCCTTCCTAGGGGCGATGACTGACAGATTAATATATGTCTAGCTACGTGTCTTAGAAATCAAAAGGAAGGTGCTGTCAGAATCGCTTGTCAGAAAATGAGATTAGGCACACTTGTCATTTGCTGAGGATTGCAGTCTTTCAGAGATAAGGTTGCATTTAATGAGTGTAAAAAGCCTCCTTGTGAAAAAGGGGGTGGTGCAGGAGAGAGAGAATGATTATTTTTCTGGTGTCAGCTGAGTGCTTTATCATATAACTTGATAGCGTGGCACCCTGGCAGGCACTGATAATGGCTGCTGGGGCTATTGCACCTCTTCAGCTGCTCTGCAGCTTCAAAAGTGATGACTTGTTACCTGCTTTTAAACTCCTCTTGGATGTCGAAACCCACTATCCTGGGGGAAAGAAGCAAAAGCATGTACAGTGTGTTTTAAAGAAAGACCTGTGAAAACACACAGCATAACGGGAATGTGCTAAATGTATAGCCACTTTCCCCAGCAAACTAGAAAGAATACTCAGCGGGTTTCGGTGAAATATGGAACTTGTCTGACAAGTGAAGGATAACTAATGAGAAACAGAGCTGTATCCCACTGAAACCAATTGTGTTTTGTTATGGAAAATATTTATCAAGCCTTTTTTTTTCATTTGTTGGTTCTCCTAACAGTGCCATAATAACTCCTCTTATGTATGTGATTCGGTTTCTCTCATATGCATCTCAGTTATTTAAATCTGCAGTGGGGTGGGTGTTTTTTGGTCATCAATTGGATATTATCATCTCGTACATGAATATTTTAGGTGAATGTTTCATTCATCAAAGTAATGGTCATTCTTTTGCCAAGTTAATGTCTTTGCATGGTTTAGAAGCTGGTTAAAGGTACAGATTTATTGTTCATAGTCTACTTTCTAAATATGAGCTGACAGTCAAAAATTGAATTTATCTGTTCAGCAGAAGAGCCCCTACATTAGCTATGTTTTTGCAACAGTATTTCTTGCCTTGGCATACCTCTTTGAAAATTATCCTTGGAAGAGAAGATTTCTGTCGTATATTCTTCTCATCAAATGAGATGTGATTTTCATTATTTTGCTTGAATGTTAGAAAATGAAAGAAATTACTTGATTGGTTTATGGTGCTGATTCAGCATTTTCTGGACTAAAAATGACCTGGACGACAGAATGGGATTACAGCACGCAATAATGGATGCTTTATTTGGTGATAAGAAAGTCTTTTCTTCTGACTGAGAAGAAGAGAATGAAAAATATTTCTCTTATTAGGTGATTCAGTACCCAGATATTGACAGACAAATTAATTTTAAATACTTCTTCAGTTGCAGAACGTGCTAGCAGGCAGAAATTAGGGGAGGATAATGGCCACAGCTTGAAAGTGGTGCATTTATGAAGTGCACAACAGAAGTGCTGGAGGATGGGGAAGAATTTATATTTTATCCTCTTACCCAGTGATAGGATCTTATGTTCCTGGTTACACTGCAGGGTGGATAGCAGCTCAGAGCCCAGCGAGGTCTCCAGGAGCTACATCCAGCCAACCAATGCTCCATGGTCTCTTTAGTAACTCGGAATTCAAACCCCAGGAAGGGTTTTAGAGGAAGAGATAAAACACAGGCATTTTCTGATGGAAAAGTTACAGCCAGGATTCTCACTCTTCGTGGTGGCTGAAGGGAAGGAAAGATGGCTGTGGTGTTCATCTGAAGGATTTCACATTGTTTAGAGAAACCTGAGGGAGAAATGGCTTCACACACGTAGGGCAGTCAGGATTTGTCTTTGGTACAGTGCCTGGGTTCAGAAAATTATCCACCCTCCCCAGGTGTGCAAATCTGGGCTAAATTCTGTCCTCGGAAGCAGTGGAGACCACTTAGTATTTTACAGGGCCAAGCTGTAAGGATAGGGAAGAGAGAGCAGCCCTATTGTTCCCCGAGCCCCAGTTTTTATCTTTGTTTCCATTTGAAACCCTAATCATAAAACTGCCTGCAGAGCGGTTGCCTTGCTGTTCCTCTAAATGAGAATTCCAGCTTTTATGCTAATTCAGTTTCAGGTTTCTTTGAACCTGCAGTTTATGGGCCTCTGCTTAAAACTGCAATCTGTTCTGCATAAAAGAAGGGATTACAAAGGGGTTTAGTTTTGCAAATGCTGCAGAAAAATAAAAATAATAAAAAAGTTGCACTGTCATTAATATGTTCCTGCAGAAGTTTTCTGCTTTGTCAAAGGAAAAGCATTACTTACACAGGGATTTACCCGGGGATGTTCTACATCCAGAGCTCTGTTCCCTCAGAAAGGGACATTTGCTGATTGTGTCCCCCTCTCCCCCGTGCCCTGTCCCTGCTGGAGGGGACGCTGAGGGAGCATTGCTGTCATTTGATGTGTTGGTGCTTGCCCCGGGGCCAGGCTGCTCCCAGACATCCCCCCAAATCCAGCAGAACCCCTTCTCACCACCAGTTCCTTTTCCTGGCATCTCTCATGACCTTTTCATGGCCACACCAGCGGTGATTTTGCCATTGTTGAGGAGAACAGGTCCTTCTGCACCTCTCACAGAGCTGGAGTTTAAGCACCTTGTGCGTGGGACATTATGCCATGGCTTGCTGTTCACAGCCATACAACTCCGCTGATAGCTCCATAAATTCTTTTCTTGGGGAAAGGATCCTGCATCTCTTATCCAGTAATAGGCAAAATCCTGTATGTTTTCAAAGCCTTATGAAGGGCTTTATAAGGCACCGTAATCACGCTCCAAAGTCAGATACCACGGTGTCTTCTGGGAAGGTTAGCAACTTAATGGAAACATAAATGTTTCCAGTCTTTGACAGAATACCAAAGAATTGGAATATCCACTTTTCATGTTGCCAGGAAAAAAGCTGCAGAACCTTCCAGGTGAGGTGAGTTTTGCCATAAATAATTTAATCCAATATAATCTGCTGTAATTTCAATATTCGTTTGCTTCTTGTGCCAGAGATGGATAATTCTTCTTTAGAATTCCTCTATGACTTGGAAACGAATGTCTGCTTCCCTGCCTGCTGTCTGGGCAGCTTTAGGTCATTTTAATAAAATACTTGGATCTGAAAACCTCTTCCAGAGAGTGAAAGATCTTGAAATTACTTTTGATCCAAGTTCAATGCACTTCATTTGGCTGTTGTTGTGGCAGAAACAAATGTCGACGCTGACAGAGACCACAGACAGATGAAAAAATTCTGGCAAGGTCCCACATAGATAAGAGACAGAAGGTTTCAAAAACCTATCCAGGCATAACCTAAAGCACAGGAAAGTATTGTCAGGATGGGGGGAAGCTTGATCCAAAGGCATTCAAATCACTGTGGGGAGGAGGGGTTCCTTTGATTTAATTTGGCTTTGAGCGAATTTCTGAACTCCAAATTTCTCATTCAGAATTGAGGAGGGGTCCCTTTGATTTAATTTGGCTTTGAGTGAATTTCTGAACTCCAAATTTCTCATTCAGAATTGCTCAACTCATTTTGTCCATGTGTAATTTTGTAGCAGGAAAACAGAGGTCCTTGATTTATCTCTAAGGCATGAATAATGAGCATAATGAGGCCCAGAGCCCTGCCAATAAACCCTCACAGCCCCAGGGAGATGGGCAGGTAAATGCATTTCTGATTCTGTGTTCAGGTGTGGCATGTGGTTAACATTGGAAAAATCCAGTACAGACAAGCCTGTTGTTTAATCCAGGCTAAAAGTATCAAATTAAAGTCTTGTGAGGAACCTGGGCTTTAATTAGATCCGTTCTTACCATGTCAGGTTGTGGAAAGTCTTGACCAAGGTGCTCAAAGAATGCATGAGCTGCCACACCTTGGTACTGTGCATTTATTTCCTCGTTCAGGCACAGCCTCACCTCGGTCCATGGAGTCCCCAAGTGCTGATTGTACAGAGAACACTCTGCCAGCTTAATGCCTTTATCAATTTATTTTTGGTGGGGACTGGAAGCTGCACTCAAGCAACATCCATGCCCAATGGGCTACAACGGCTTTTGGCCACTGCCCACTCTTGATTCCAGAGACCAGACCTGAAGGCATTTCTGTTGGGTTTCTAAGAGATATGAAAACCACTTCTCTGATAGCACAGGATTGTCTTTGTAGTTTATATTTATTAGCTGCAAATACATATTTATTAGATGTAAAAAGCTGTGAAAGTTTAACAGCCAAAATCCATGCTCAGTTATGGTGTGGAAATGTGGGGATGACCTACTCAGCTGGACAGTCCTGGAGAACTCATTTCCATTGCCATACCAAGATCTGAGGTTGGCCACAATTTTTTAATTTTCCAGTGGAGACCACTTGTCCCAGTTTCACCGAAGTGTTCCCACTCTGGATTAGCCATGGCACGAAAGCGCTGTGGTGTCTGTGGCCATGGTCTGACTCCGGAGCTGGGCTGGGTGTGTTCACCTCCTGTGTAACATTATTGTTCTTTGTACATCTTCCCACCCCACTGTCCCAGCAGAAACCACCAGAGTCAGTGGGACTGCACCTCAGATAAGAATCTTGGAGAAGCCACTGAGGGGGAAAACTTAAATAGATTCTTAAATTGATCATATGGTGATGGAATGAGGAACGAAGGGGAAATATTTGCATAAAATTGTGCAGTTCTACACGGGTAACTGGTAAGCATTCTTTCTTAATTATGGCACTTGTGCTTGTGTGGACAGTCAGATCATGATTCCCTCTTCCCCTCACATGCTGTGGGATTTGCTCAGAGCCACTGCAGCCCCCTGCACCCTGTCACTGCTGGGGAGAGCTCAGAGCCACCTCGGTGCCCTGGGGCCAGGAGAAGGGCAGTCACCCCATGTCCCGAGATGAGCTTGGAGCTGAGCCAGGACATACATGAATCTTTCCAAGCTGCTGTTGGATTTTGGACACGTAACTATAATCCTGGCTCAGGTAAAGCCAAGCAGGTACACACAGACTCTTGTTCTGCACTTGTTTTCTGCCTGGTATAGATAGTTCCCATCTTCTGCTTAGGAGAATCACCTCCTCCAGGCTGAGCTCTGCCACAGGAGTTGGAGTGAATAGGACTTGTCAACGTTGTTTCTGAGGATTTAGCTCAAATTCAAGTGGAACCCACGGGAGCTTAATTCCATTAGCACTCCTAGCCCAGTATGGGATTGAAGCCCATTTCCAGGTTTGAAATCTTGAAAACACTCCCTGGGCATGGTCTTGCAAGCCCGTAAATCCCCTCTTAGCACCTATCCCATTCCCAGGAAACATCTCACCGTATGCAGCTACTGTGCCAATGTGCATAACTGCCTCTCATCTTCCCAGGAAACATCATTTGGCTCCGAGTGCTGTGCTTCAGTGAATAATCATTTATATCATCACATAGCTGTGCGTTTATTTTTCGCGGTAGCCATTACTAATGGTGTGCTGCACTTAAGGAAAACCTGCAGCGAGTGGGAAATCCACTGCCCGTTGACAATAATGTTCAGTGCTGGAAGTAGTCAGGAAAGTCTCTGCACGGGGGGCTCAGAGAGAAACCACAGCTCAGCGAGCAGCGGGGTCCCCGGCAGGCCACCCTGCCTGCAGCTGGGGACATTGGCTTTTCCCGCTTAAAAAAAAAAAAAAAAAAAAAAAAAAAAAAATTAAATTTCCCTTAAAACCAAACAATTGCTAAATGCAATACGATGTTTTCGATCGTGTTTTCGTCCCGCGGAGCTCTAGAGAGTGATGTTCGCGACCGATGCTCGTGAGCGTGTGCCGCCATCCCGGGGCAGGGGGGACTGTCCGGCTCCGCGGGTCCCTCGCACCGCGCCGAGGAGCCGCCGCCGGAGGCTCCGCGCAGCTCGGCAGGCTGCTCGGGGCCGGCCGCCGGCGCAGGGAGCGCGGCTCCCGCGGAGCCTCCCCCGGCCGGCCGGGCCGCCCCCGCCGCGGGGACCCCGGCGGAGCGCGGGGCGGGGCCGGCGGAGGGCGGAGCCGGCGGGCGGCGGCGGCGGCTCCGGGAGCGCCGCGCAGTGCGGAGCGGAGCCGGGCGGCGAGAGGGGTCCGGCCGGCGCCTGCAGCCGGGCCGGGCGGAGCGGAGCGGCCGCCCCGCGGGGATTACAGGCTTGCGAGGCTGTTTCGGCGGGGCCGGAGGAGCCGGGGCCAGGCCGCTGCCTCTCCCCCATGGAATTCACCTGAGCGCGGCCGCGACGGGAGGGACGGCGCCCGGCGGGAGCCCGCTTTGGCTCGGGAGAGGACGGGCATGACTTTTTAAGCAAAACAAAAACAATCAGCCCCCCAAACGCCCCGGCAAACAGCGGAAGAGAACCCAAAAAGCCGCCCGAAGGAAGGGACGCGCAGCCGCCGGCGCTGGAGCCGCGGAGGGAGGGAGGAGGCGCCGCGGCCGCACCGCCCCGCACCGCCCCGCACCCGGAGGTGCCGCCGCTGTCCCCGGCCGCCGCCGCCGCACATGGTTTTCTTTGTCCTGCTGCCGCTTCTGTAGCGCCCGCTCCGCGCCCGGCGCTCTCCCCGCACGCCGCGCTCCTGTCGCTCCTCCCGGGAACCATCTTGCGGGAGCGGGGAAGGGGTCGGCGGCCCGGGAAGGATGCCCGCCCGGCGGCCCGCGCGGCCGGCCCGCGGAGTTGGTTCCCCGCGGAGGATTAGTTGGGGTTTGGCCGCGGGACGCTGAGAGCCGCGCTGGATCGGAGTTGCCTCACACGCCCGTCCCTCCCGCACCGCCATGAGCCGCGGGCCGGCCGCCCCGCGGAGCCCCCGGCCAGCAGGTAACCACCGGGCGGAGGGGAGCGGCCGCCGGTCCCGGGCAGCCAGGGACGGGCCGGGGCGGAGGGGGCGGTGGGGCCGCGCCGGCTCCGCGGGCAGGTGCGGGGCCGGTGCAAGTGCCGCGGCGGGGCCCGGCAGTGCCAGCAGTGAGTCAGGCTGCGCTGTCTGGACAGGAAATATTTTAGTCATACATCCCCTCGAACGGCAGCACATTCCTTGGTGAAGGGAAAAATATACTCTTTGGGTCATTTTTTTCCCTTGTGGTTTGTTGGGTTTTTTTTTCTTTAAGCCTGGGGATTGCTGACTTGTTTCATTTTGCGGTGAAAAGGATTAAGCTGTGCTTGGTAACAAGGGGATTTGTAAGGGAAAACGGCCGAAGTGCGAGGAAGGGAACTGTGTGTCACCAGCTCCGGCTCTGTGCAGGAGAAGCCGAGGAGGCACCTCGGGCAGAGCGCC
This sequence comes from Vidua chalybeata, assembly GCF_026979565.1. Taxonomy (NCBI): domain Eukaryota; kingdom Metazoa; phylum Chordata; class Aves; order Passeriformes; family Viduidae; genus Vidua; species Vidua chalybeata. The sequence continues at coordinate 1,536,949 of NC_071549.1, read as the reverse complement.
TCGGATAACCCGGTGCTGTCCCCAGATGTCACGGTGCCAGCAGACAGTGCTCATCAACTGCTCAAGTGAGACCGGGGGAGATCGGGATAAAGGGGAGCGAAGAAGGACTTGCAGTTGGCTGGTGGAAGGGAAGGGAGAGCCGAGCTCCTCTCCGCCGCTGGAGCATCCAGGTTCGGCCACATCGCACCCACCGTGCACATAAAGGCACTTTGTTGTCTGCGCCGATTGCTGTCAGTACGGAGCAGGGTTTAGTCAGCACTGCACAGGCACCGAATTTCATCCTTCTGGGGTAGTGCTGAGTTCGTGCGGGTTTTTAAATCAGTTGGGTTTTTTGGTCCTTTAGTGTTGTTGCGTGATGTGACTGCCTAGCTGTGGAAAAATAATAGTTGTATGGAAATTGATACACTGCGTGTCTACTGGCAGAGATTGTCCTTGCCTCTGTATCTCCCGTATATCACCCTAATTGCTATTTTGTATTTAAAACCCAATTTTTAAGTAAGGAAACAGGCAGGCCAAGTTCATCTCACTGCTCCAGCCAGTCAGCCAGCCAGCCAGCCAGTTTGGGTTATTTTCACGGTAACACAGGCAGTGTGGTTATTTCAAGTTGCTTTTCCATTCGGTTGTGTGTGGTCAGTAATGCAAAATGAGCTTCACTCTTGGACGAGCTTTGTCTTTGTAAAATAATTCCTTTTTTAGGTGTATGCCACATGGATTATCATCAGCCAGGTTGCTCCGGAGCAGTCCTTGGGCAGGCTGCGTTTTGTTCGAGGTGTGCCACTTCCAGGTGTCACAGCACTGTTTGTGACTGGGGTGTGCGATGGCACAGGAAGAGATTGCACCTGAAAAACCATGGCTTCAAAAACAATCTCTTGGTTTACTCTTGGCATTAAAGCAAACTTCTTAAAATGGTGTTTTCCTCTTTATACTGCTTGGGAAAATCAAGTGAATAGGGAACATGGAACTTCCCCGTGCTGTTTTGTTTTGAAACAGTAAAATAAAGTAGCAGCTGAAACTGTAAGAAGTTTGTTTGGTTTTTAATATTGGATTTTCTTTCTAAAAAGAAGGACTGGTTCAGAGAGTTTTGACTTCAGAGAAAAGCTGCATTTGAGAACACAACAACAGCTGAAATTCACTGGAAATGATTATTTTTAAGCAGGCTGATTGGCAAGGGGAGGAAAGCATTGAGCGTCTTGTTGGACTAACACTGGGCTGCTCTTTAAAGCACATGGCCTTCTTGATCTCTTCAATTTGTGCATTATTCACATATTTTCATTAATTTAGAGAAAGTCATCACTGCATAATAAATCCATCATTGGGTAATAAATCCAGTGTTTACAAGGTATTTAGTTGAGGTGAAATTGCACCAGCTCGGCTTTCAAATAAGCCAGCAGTAATCTTGTAAAATTTGTCTAGAAGTCTGAAAAAGAATAAAGCTATTTTTAATAATTCATCATAGAAATCTTGTCTGTCACTAACTTGAGGGCAAACCAATTTTTTCAGTGTATTCCTGCACTGTGATGCACGGTCTGAGCCATGCCTACTCATTCATCGGGAGTTTCGCATCCAAGTTTTTAATGCAGTCGAGATAGCAAACGTATATGTTGATTGTCTGGTGATTTTTATCTGGTTTTGAATTGAGAAATTCCTCCCCTTTAACAAAAAAACCTCCACAGCCCGCTTTCCAGTATTTTCAATTATTGTTCCTGAATCCAGCAAGAGAACAGTTTCTAGGGAAAAATCAAAATCTTTCTCAAGTGTTACATTTTAACCCTATTTGCAGTGTTCTGCTCCTGAGCACATTTTCCCTGTATTTTCCAAGAGCAGCCTGTTTCTCAGCGGGGCTGGGTTTGGAATTGAACAGCTCGGTGCTTTTTGTGGGAGAAGTTTGAGCTGTAGGTGCCTGTGTGTGTTTTGTGTGTGTGTGCCCAAACACAGCAGCACACACATCTGGTAGAAATGGAGTGTTTGGTGCTTTTGGGCTCGGGGTGTTTGCAGAATGAACATTTTCAGTGTTCCTTCCCTGCCTGGTTTTGTGCCGTTGGAATTTCTGAAAAGGGGAGATCAATGGTTTTGTGTGAAACTGAAATAAAGCTTTTTATACGGGTGGAGAGCTGAGCTGGCACCCTGGCATAGAAACAGCAGGAATAGACAAGCTGCTAACACAATATTAAGGGGAAAAACCTCCTTGGATAAAGGTGGCTTGATGAAAAAGAAAAGGTTTATTAGTTTACACAGCGAGGTGTCAAGAATCAGTTATTCTGAGGAAGGCAAAGCTGACGTGGAAATACACACTGATACTAAATACTGACACACTCTTTATTTTTCAAAGAGTTTGCAACAGCAATTTATAAAATTACTAACCTAAGTTATCAACGCTGCTTTGAAGGTGGTAAAAATCGAATGTTCACACAGCAGGGATCCCAAAAATACTTTAAAAATTAATTAAGAAATCTGCAGTTCTGGAGATTCCTGAGACCAGGCTGTGTGGTTCGAAATGGTGACTCTTCTGCATCGCAGAATCGATGTCAGAATGTATTGGATAATGGCAGTACAAAGATACACTGTCTGTGCAGCTAATGTCGAAGAAAAACCCCATTTCTTTATGAAATAGAACCTTTCCAAAGAAATATCTGCACTGCAGGGCGGCGAAGCACAGCCAAACAGCACCACCTCATGGACACGGCCTCCGGAGCCGCCGCTTCCAGCGCCCCTGGTTTTGTCTCCTGATTTGTTTCCCTAAAATATACACACCTCTGCCTGTGCATAAATACACCGTGCCTTCGGAAATCTATCACTGCTAGAAAATGTAACTTCTTTTTTTTTTCTTCTTTTTTATTGGTCTTTCAGGCATCTGATGCCAGCTCTGAGAAACTGTTCAACGCTGTCACAAATAAAGGTAAGGCTGCAATTCACATCCCAAGCAGATTTATTTTCCTTTTTTCCCCACACGTTTCTTTTCATGGCAATTTCAATGGGAGATGAAATGTAACTTGTCTTGCAGAAATGTCGCAATCAGCTTGTTAGTGCTTTTTATGTTTCTCTGGGTTTCAGACGTGTTCTGTATGCTTGGTAATTGCTTTGCTTAATATAAAATATAGGCTTTAAATAATGCATTGCCTGCCAGGTCAGAATTAATTTAAATAACAATATTAGGGAATAGTTTATTTTACAAATGGCTTTAATTTAAGCTCATTTAAATAACTGTAAGAGTTTTCAAAATGTTTTAACTTGATTGTTACTCATCAGCTCCATGATAGACGTGGAATTATGAATAGCCAATTTGCACTGCTGACAGTAATAACCAGCCAACGTTTAGTATTCACAGGATAATAGTCATAAACCATGGCTTACTGTGCTGTGTGCTTTCTGTAGAGTTAATAAATGATAGAGAGGGCCACATTTAAATATTCAGTATCCCATTAATTTCTTCCAAACAGCAATCCAAAGACAGAGCTGCTAATGATATAACAGCACATTAAGGGAAAGCTTGCCCTAAATCAGCGCCCGTGAGCTGCTGTGTGGAGCTGGGCCTGGAGCACCCTTGTTAGAAAGGCTTTGGGGATCCTTTTGGTGTAACTCCCCTTTTTGGTCTGGTTGGTGTTTTTGGAAGGAGGGTGGAGGGAGCAGCTCCGGGCACGAGTTGCACCAACAAGTGCAATTCAAAGCCTTGAAAGCGCGTCTGGTTTTTACCCCGGTGTCCTGCTTTTCTCTGGCAGCACATGGGAAGTGCCTGGAAAAGGGTGAGCGCCCGGCTGTAACCCAGGGTTTTACCTGATGGGGTTTGGAGCACTCTTGGCGTTACAAGAGGCAGACTTGACTGGTTTGAAATTCAGGGGTGTTCTGTTGGCCGGGTTTGCTCAGTATTTGCCCTGTGTGCTTCTCCCTGCCTTTGGTTTGTTACTCCAGTGAGTCATTCCAGTGTTTCTCAGTGCTTTTTAATTCCACAAAGCTCTGATGGTTTAACTGGGGACAGAATGTGACCCCGTTACCTTTGGGATTCCCATGCTGATCTGCTGCTGCTTCTGAAGGCTTCTGCTGCATATTGAATTATACCTGGATTTAATTGCATTACGGATCTATAGTCCTGTTTTTCATGTATTAGCATCCTCTGGAAGTACAGTCTGGATTATTTCTGTGGTCTAACCAGGTTATCTCACTTGGCAAGCTGATTTATCCTTTGTGATGAATGGCATTTACAGGTTCCCCAGGCTCCTCCGGAGGCTGAGAATAGGTGGCATAGCCATTAGAAGGGAAGAGCTGCGTGTCTGGAGTGACCCCAGGCCCCCAAACTACATGTGACTGCATCTTTATTTTGCTAATTTGCTGTAAAAAGCTTTGGCATTTGAGCAGCCCTTTCTTGGGGCTGGGCCAGGGCAGGAGAAGCCGGGTGAATCCACATTCCTGGCACAGGCCTGTAACCAGGGTGAGAGGCTCCTCTCCTCCCCGGGAGGTGACTGATGAAGAGTAGGCCCCTCTTCCTCTTCCTTTGGTTTTCTTTTTTGACTCAAACACATTTCCCACATTCTTATTGCTGTTTACTTACAGAGCTTGATTCGTGGCATCCCTTTGGATGTGAATACCCATGCTTGACAGGGAGCCTTTTCTTCCGAGGTACTTTTCTTTGGTGATTTAGTTCCCTTGAAAGGATTAGGGTTTCTTTGTGTAGCCTAAAATCAACATGGGCTTTTCGAAGCTTTGCTTGGGAAACCGTACACAAATAAGCTTTTTAGTTGATGGTAGATTATTCCTTTGCCCCTTATTTCCATCAAAATGGCATCTTTCTTTTCTCCTCCTGAGTTTCCCCTTAAAGCCATATGCTAATTCCTGTTGGTAACATGAATGACAAGGGAGGAATCAATGCAAATCCAGGTGCGGCCAAACTAGGCTGGCTGGTATTTTCTTTTTTTTTTTTACCCTTACCCTCTTTTTTTCTTTTTTCCACTGGGAGAAAGAGATTAAGGGGAAAGAGAACGGAAAAAGCATAGGGGACAGTTTTGTCAAAGGGATTAGCATTCAGACTACAAAATATCAGGAAAAGAAGCTCAGAAAAGCTCCCCTGTTTGGAGATAATGTCAGTAATTGCTGGCAGGCAGGTGCTGGGCTCTCTGCCGGGGCTGGGGGGCTGTTCCTGCTCCGAGTGCAGGCCCTGGGGAGCTCTGAGTGCCCGGGGGCTGTCAGTTTGATAAATTCCGAGTTCAAGTTCCCTCTCCGCAGCTCAGGCTGTTCGCTTCCAAGCCAGTTCTTCCCCACTGTGTTGTCCACGGCTGCTTTTGCCAAAAGCAATAAAAGTCACTCGTAAGAAAGGTCAGATTTGCATTGGGTAAATCATGATGAAACCTTCCAAGCTGCCAGGCTGGGAGGGCTGGGCAGGCTGACAGCGTCCAGCCCTCTGTGTCCATGGCCACTGCTCTTGGGTGTCCCACAGCCACCCATGTCTCACGCACTGCTTGGGTTTTTCTTGCCTTTTTAATTTTTTTTTTAGTATTATTCATAACTGAAGTAGCAGAAATTACAGGAGTAATGTATTTACAGAGCAGGTACAAATCCTGAAGCATTTTACATCTCATACATACATTTTGTCCCCTTTCTGTCATTTTGTTGTTGACTTCAAGGCTTAAGTTGTGCTCTGGCTCAAGGAGTGATGGATTAGTGTGGATGTGTAATGTGGAACAGTCCCTTCCTCAGAAACACTAGGGATTTAAAAAATCCAGAGCCAAGTGAAATCCCCCCCAAACCTTTGGAAGAGCTGGTAAATCCCCTTGAGGAGAAGTCTCTCAGTTCCCATTTAGGACTTGGCTGTCCTTGGAGCTGAATGGGAAGGTGTATTGCTGAATCTAGAAGGGTCCTGTGGGTTGTGGGGGGCAACCAGTGGATGTTGGGGTCCCTCAGGGCTGGGACTCATCTCAGAGCCCAGCAATGGAAAGGGCTGTGGGGTTCCCCTGTCACCTCCATGCTGCCACCACTCCCAGAGGTCCCCAGCCCTCAGTCTGTGTGCAGCAGGGCTGGGAATTTGGGAGGGATGGAGCTTGGTCCCCAGAGCAGGAGTTCCTGATTGAGTGGTCCCTGTTTGTGAATCAGAGCCCTGCAGTCCTTGGCTCTGGCAGGAACACCTTGTAATGCTTAAATTACCCAGGGAGATGGCTCCCTTGGGAATCCAGGTGGCTGTGCTGGGAGGTGAGCACCCAAGGGTCTGGGCCCTTGGTGATTCTTGACAAAGGAGCTGTCAGTGGCTGAATAAATGAGCTGGCAGAGGAGAGCATCCCCCACCTGCGGCTGCCGCTCTCCCTCCCTCGCTCCCTGCGGGATGGCCCTTCCAGCTGGGATTGCTGCTTGTAGTCTGTGTGTCATTGAAGGAACAGAGCTGCCCCACACCCTCTGAGAGTTGCACCTCAGCACCATTAATCCCAGCCAAAGTACAAGGTTTGTTCATGAATTTTTGTAACTTGATTTCTCAGTGTAATTAAATTCCGTTATCTCTCAATAATTTAAATACACAGATCTGAAGCTGCAGAGCAGGCAGCTCTTACTACGACTGTGTGGTTCATTTATGTTAACTCCCTCCTACATACCCTTGGAAAACAGCTTTTCCTGAAGGGAAAAAATGAGTCCCAAAGTGGTGAAGTTTTCATTTGTGCTGTATATTGAAGTTTGCCTTTGATCAGAAGCACAATTGGGCTGTTACAGCTTTTTATGTTCAAATTGTTTACAGGATGTTCATGTAAACTTTATGAATCCTTCTGCTGCGTGGCACCACCAGCTGTCAGGGAAATATTTATACTCTCAGCTGGAGGTAGATCAAGGCATCTGGGTAAGGAGGCTGCACTGGTGGCTGAAATACCACTCAGATCAAGCCCTGGCTTTTTAGGTGGTTCTACAGCAACATCCTGCCCTAGAAAAAACAGACGTGTTGTTGTTTCTCCCCTTGGCTTCTGTGGTGAAGCATTTCTTGAGGATCCTCTACAACATCTGTTTCTGTAAACAAGCAGGGAGCTAAAGCTGGCAATTCCTTCCCTGCTGATCCCTTCACAGGAGATCCTTGGCTGTGGAGAGGTGCTCTCACTCCTGAATAAACCATCCCCACGGCTTCTCAAGTTGGATGTAAGTGGATCCAGCACTCTGCAGGCAGCACATGTGCAGTGTTAATGTGGTCAGTGTGCCTGAGGACTGGCTGGGGCTGCCTCTGTCCTTTCCAGGGTCTGGAGGAGTCCACAGAGCATCCTCACTCACTTTTGGGATGTGTTCTCCCTCACTTGCAGTTTTTGGGGTGGCTGCTCCGTGGTGCCTCTTCTCACTGAAATGCCTCTTCCTCCCCTGCTCTCAGAGCTCTGGAGCAACCCCAGCACTGCAGGGAACTGGCCCCAAGCCAGCAAACCTCAGGGACTGCTGAATCATCTCTGGTTTTGTGGCAGTTCTGATGTGACCCCACAAGTGACACCCATCACCATTTCTGGTGGAGGCTTCCCTGGTGGCTTTGAATCACTGGTTTGTGGTGTTTTGTGGGTTTCAAATGCCTTCTCAGTATTTTCCATGTGGAAGTTCAGTGTCTCATTAGGGAGAGGCTGAGCACTGGAAAAAGCTGTGGGTTTGGAGAGCCTGGGTTTTTGGTACCCCTGAGTTAGATTAGAAGAGCTGCTGGGTCACTTCACTCTTGACTTGCGAGTGAAGCAGAGAAAAAGGTCCATAATGTCTCGCAATGGTGCTTTGTTCTGCTGCACAGAAGAGCAAGGCAGCTGTTCCTGTGCCAGGGAGGCTTCATCCAAGCAAGGAATTTGTTCATAAACATCCCTTATGGCTGCACCTCCTAAGCACACACCACACCTCTCCGGTCCTACGCCTTCCATGCCCTCTCCTTCTCGATGTGCTGGAGGTTTTTTGGCTGGACTCTGGCTGCCAGCTGAGCTGTGGGGTGCCAGGGCTGTTCTGTAGCTGCTGGGTAATGTGATGTGCCCAGAGGGGCAGGTGAAAGTCTGAAGTATCCTCTTTCAAAAATTTCAAATTCTTAAGTTAAACTTACAAAACAGGAGCCTGTCAAGGCTTCACAGGTAACGTTTAGGTTAGTAATTCAAAACAAATGCAGAAAGCAGCCAGCATGGTACAAGCACCTGAAGGCATTGGCTTTTCCTGGCCAAAACAGCCGAGGGAGAAGTTGCAGGTGTTGTTCTGTGCATCCCTGCCCCTTTGGGCTGGTATCAAGTACCCTTTGTGGTTAGTTAGTGATCACCTGCCCTCAAGAATTCATTTAGGGCTGTGGATTTTTGCAAAGTCAAGCTATTCCAGGCTAGGGAGCAAAATGGCAATATTTGCTAACACAATTGCATCTCATATGGAAGGAATATTTGTTTTGTAGATTAGCTTGTATTTGATTTTCTTAAAAACGACATCAGTGTTGGGCTGTAAAATTGTGCTAATTGGCTCAAAAGAAGGTGTAAAAATTCTTGGGATGGGAGTGTTTTGGTGACAGAGATCCTGCCTTGCCATACCTGTGGCTGGAGGCCGCTCTGAGATTTGGTGAATGGAGCATCCTGCAGACCTCCCCTATCTGGCCTGCTGTTAGTCTCTCCCTAGTAATAAAATGTTATTTTCTCCGAAAATGTATGTTTATTTAACTAGGTCTCTTTTTGCTTCACAATCTGGATTCCATTCAGTCAGTTACCACTCCAATTAACTAACAATTATTTAACATTAACAGTAATTACAGACGCCAGTTAAGCGCCTACAGATGTCAACTGTTAGCTTTGTACCTAATCACTCAATGAAATGGAGAAAGTTCAACAAACATCAATTAGCCAAGCAATTAGTATGAGGTAGGAAAGAGCATGTTATCGTGTGTGAGCTGATTCAATTTATTTTATTTTGTCAGTAAAACACACACAGGCAGACAAGCAGCAATAAGTTGCTGAGATTAGATAAAGCTGTATTGTTTCGCTGCTTATACAAGATTTTTTTTTTCCCCCTCCTGTTCTCTCCCTTACATAGCTTCACTGTGCTTTGCCAGGCATTTGTTATCTTATCAAATGCATTTCATTTCCACTGGAAAAGCACAGCAATGTCACAGCAGAGGGGCCACGTTTCCATCAGGTGTCACCTGAGCAGAGCCACTCCCGCTCAGCCCGGCAGTGGGTTTAACCTGGGCTTAACCCAGGAGTTAGGCCAAGGACACCACACAATGGATCTGTGCTTGTAGGTGAGCTCCTTCACTGGATTTGTCATTTAAGGTTGGTTCTGGATGGACTCTGGTTCCACAGCCCCTTGCTTGGGTTGTGAGGGGACACAGGGCATTCCCAAAATATGCCACTGTCACCCCCAGCCCTCCAGGGGAGCAGTGGTGCCTCCAGCAGCACTGTGGAATGTTCTGGGGGATTGTGTGCCCTGCATGGCTCAAAAATAAAATGGAAAAAAAAAAAAAAGAGAAGGAATGGGTCATAAATTAACTTTACCTACTTTACCTAGAGAGGAGTGGTTGATTCCCAGCCACCATCCAGGTTGCACCAACAGCCTCTCTTCTAAGGTGGTTTGAAGTCAGGAGAGCTGTGCAGAACGTGCTCAGGCTGTGGCTGTGGGGTGCTCAGGCTGTGGGGTGCTCAGGCTGTGGGGTGCTCAGGCTGTGGCTGTGGGGTGCTGTGGCTGTGGGGTGCTGAAGCTGTGGGGTGCTCAGGCTGTGGCTGTGGGGTACACAGATTGCCCAGGCTTCCCAAACACCCAGCTGTGCCACCAAGCCTCCAGGTCACCTCCCGAGCCCTTCTCCCATAGGATCTGATGCCTCCTCACTTGGCACAATTACACAGCCTGAGCAAGGGCTGTTAGACAGCTACTGTCATTTAAAAAAGAAAAAGCACCCCAAAATATCCCACATCCTACAGTCTTGACACTCTGGATGTCAGTAGGAGTTTTGCAGGGATGTCTACAGGAATTATGGGTGGCTTTTTTTTTTCTTTTTGTTTTTTAATAAAGTCTTAAAAGGTGCTTCAAACCAAAGCAAAAAGGCTTTTTTTTCTTCCAGTTCTCAACTGTCCCCCAAACAAGAATGCCTTTTGCCTTCAAAAAGGTTGGACAGGGTTTGGAGGAAGTGATCTGGTGGAAGTGTCCCTGTCCACAGGAGGGGCTGGAATGAGATGAACTTTAAGGTCCCTTCCAACCCAAACCATTCCATGATTAATCACCACCCGACATATTTAAAATATTTCTCCACACAAAAGGTTCCCACAAAGTCAGATGTTATTTTATCATACGGACTGCCCACAAAAGCCCATGGAGTTCTGTGAATTAGTCGTTGTTTCCCAAAGTGTGGGAATAGGAGTGGAGAACCACAGGCAGATCCCAATATTGCTTTCCAAAATCTCAGCTTTTTTTCTTTTTCCTAGAAAAACACAGAGTCTGAACATGTGAAGGAACTCTTCAGTGACCTGAGTGCAATAATATTTGTCTGAGTAGGCAGAAAAACTGAAATGAATCTTCCCAGTGAGAGCTGCCACGTTCCTTCTGGTGGCAAAGAAGACTTTGTGAAGGATGACACTTTAATCTGGTGAATTTTTAGCTTTCTCAGGGCTCAGCACAGATTATCCAAAGGAAAAGGCAGGGCCTGGTTATGAAGGGATGCTATGAGTCTCAAGAGATGGAGAGGGTTGTGAGAGAGCATTCCTGGGCTTAGGGGGCAGGATAAAAGGACTCTGCTTTGTCCTTGTTTAGGCTTCAGCTCAGTGTTGAGCTTCCCTGCTCCACTGGCTTCAAACACTTGTTAACACCCAGCATTTACTTGAGTGCTCTTCTGGATGAGAGTCACAGGAATAAATCCTGGGACACCCTGGGGACTCTCAGCCCCCAGGATCAATGAGATTTCCTTTTTTCTTATCCCTACTGGATGCTGGTGAATGAGAGGGACTCAAGCCCATTTTGCTGTCCCTGTCCCCAGCAGGTCCCTTTCTCTGGCTGCTGCCCTGGCTTTGGGCACCAAAGTTGGGCAGTGTGAGCTGAGTGATTTCTTACCAGAAACCTAAACACAGAAAAAAAAAAAAAAATAGGGTAACTTTGCAGCTGAGTTGCTCAAGTGAAAGATGGGGTGGGAGGAGGCAGGACAAGGGCAGAGGGGCTGCCCCCACCAAGGTGCTGAAGGATCAGAACAGGGCTTCAGCTGCCATCAGCACTTGCCCTGGTGTTGTCCAAGGCATTCAGTTACTCAGTGTAACAGAAGCTGTTTTCCAAGCTGGATGTGACTGACTGAGAGAAGCCTCAAGTGTGTCTTGCACAGTGTTCAAGTGGTTTAAAAAAGCCAATATCAGTGTATACTTGGAAAGTGGCAAACAGAGGAGCAGATAAACGGAGTGAAGTGCTCTTTAGAGCAGTTAATGGCCTTGACTTAGGTGAGCTGGGAGGGGGCTCCTTCTGTAATTATCATAGAACTGTAGAATCCCAGAATGGATTGGGTTGGAAGACACCTTAAAGCCCATCCAGTGCCACTCCTGCCATGGCAGGGACACCTCCCACTGTCCCAGGCTGCTCCAACCCCATCCAGCCTGGCCTTGGGCACTGCCAGGGATCCAGGGGCAGCCACAGCTGCTCTGGCACCCTGTGCCAGGGCCTCACAACTCTCACAATCAAGAATTTCTAAGCCAAAAATGTTGTTCCCAATAAACGTTTATGTTTTCTTTTTTTTTTTTTTTTTTTTTTTTTTTTTTTTTTTTTTTTTTTTTTGGAGCTGAAGACCTCAGCTTTTGCTAAGGCTGTTCAGAGTGGGGCCAGGAGTGAGTTCACAAGTCCAGCAGCACAAGCCCCAAACCCCACCAGAGCTGGAGTCTTTGCTAATGCAGCAGAATTTCCCCTGGAACTTGAAATCCTGGCTCAAGGCACACTCACAGCTTGCCCTGAGCCCTCCAGAGCTACCTGATTTATTCCAATCTCCTGTTCACAGTCTGAAGAGCTCCCAAACCTCCTGTTCCCCCCTCACCTGCAGTGGTTCAAAATGCATGGCATGGGCCAATCCACCTTCTCCCCCAGCCCCTGTGGGAACCTCTCTTTGGTCACTCTGTACTCTGAGGGTCCTTCCTGGGGTTTCACAAACACTGGGGATCTGGAGAACTGGGGCCACCTGGGCCAGCTCAGGCCTTGGTGAGGGAGATGGGGAAGAACCTGGGAAGAGGGATGAGGTGAAAGTGCTGCTGAGCTCCCACAGCCATTTGCTGTAGTTTCCAAATACTTCAAGTTAGTGGGCACTTTTGGAAATTAGAGACAAAGGAATTTGAGTGGCTGGTAAGAGAAAACAGCTGCTGCAGAGCAAGCTGGGTCCTGAGGAAAAAGGACTCCATGGAAATGGGTCTGCCAAGTAATAAAGCCACAAATAAATACTTAGTTCATTTACTAGGTTGTTGGTCCCATAAGTACTGAAACTTCATTTGTTAAGAGAAGCAGTGTTTAAAAATCAAAAGCAGATGAGCAAGGTTCTGGTTTTGCTGCTGCTGGCTGGGTTTATTGCTGGGGTTGTGTGCCTGGGGCCTGTGCAGCTTTCAGCAGGTGTGGGAGCTGCCTGGGGACCTCAGCACCACTTTGTTCTGTTCCTGTGACAATAACTGTTGGGTTTTTTCTTTTCTCCTTACCTGTGTTGCTGAGATAAATGATTATTAAAATCTGACTTTGGCAGTTTCTCAGCACCAGGCAGGACCTGCTGCCCCTGGGGAGGGGTGGGAAGCTGTGCCAGGAGTACAGTGCTCGCTGTGGATCCCAGCCTCAGGGGTGGGTCAGCCTTGGAACTTCAAATACCAGCTCTCCTGGCAGCCTGGGGTAGCACAAAGAGAATGGCAACATTGAGGGAATTGCCCTCCCAAGGCAGTTGATCCTCAGGTATTTTGGTTAGGGAGGCAGGGGGACACTTCAGGCTGTGATAGATGGCAAGTCTGAGGCTGAGTATCTGACACTCCCTGAGAGAGAGCAGCTGGAATCTTTCCTCTTCCATCTGATTGCATCTAGGGGAGCTTCTTCAGGTTCTCCTCGCGATCTTCCTGAGGTCTAAACAGGTTTTGCATAGTTTTCAAGTGGAGGAAATGGGGTTTAACTCCTGGGCTCTCACCTCACCTTATCAGGAAGGAATGATCTTGGTCTTCGTTCTGGTCTTCATTCACTGCCAGAAGTTCAGCCTTGTGTTCCTAACTCACAGCCCAGTGGGTGTTGATTTGAAGATGAGGATTGTTGCTGTATGAATGCACAGCCTCCAGAGCCTTTGGGATCTGGGAAAGATTTACCATGTGGGTGGGAAGATGGAAGGCAGTCAGGGTTTTGGAAAGAGCAGTGTGGAAGGGTTATGCCAGGTTCTCTGAACACGTTCAGGGATGAGAGCATGCTCAGGAGCAATCCTGGAACACCAGGTCCCATGACTGCATCAGACACATCTAAAGCCACTGCAGTCAGAGTCATTTTGAAGATGTGGTTCTTGAGCAAGCAGCTCATTATAACCCAGTTCCTACTTGAACTCGTGTCTGCCTGCAGACAGGGTGAGCAACCCCCAGAATACACCAGCAGCTGCCTGTAGTGGTCAGAGGGATGTCCTGGCACTGGGGATGTCCCTGCTCCCTGTGCAGCTGGAGAGGTGTCCTGTCATCTGCAGCCAGCCCTCAGCCACAGCCATGGGCAAACAGCCCCCTGTGACCTGCTCAGTCCAGGCTCCAAGAGAAATCATAACCTTAGCGTGCAGAACCTCATCCTTGACCACTTGGAAGGGTAAAGCAAAACCAACTGGCTCTGTGGATTGAATTAGAAAACTCTTGTTTCTGTGTTGCAAAGGTCATTTTTCTTGTCTAACAGCTTTTTTCCATGCTGGGGGTGGGTGTTCCTTCCTAAAACTTGGCTGTTGTACCTGCTCTTGTATTTTCCCAGTGGTTTCTCTATTTGTTATGCCCAAATCAGTAACCTATGAATTTGTACTTGGAAGGTGCTTATCTCTAGAGGTAGGTGTATCTGCATAAATATTTTACAAAAATAAATATCTTCTTAAAGTGACCCTCTGGAAGTGTCCAAGGCCAGGTTGGATGGGGCTTGGAGCAAGCTGGTCTAGTAGAAGCTGTCCCATGGAAGGGGGGTTGGAACGAGATGAGCTTTGAGGTCTTTTCCATCCAGACCCGTTCTGTGATTCTGTGATTCTTTAAAAGGTCGTGGCCCAGTGCTGCCCTCAGCTGTTGTGTGCACTTCCTGCCGTGCAGGCAGGATGTGCTGTCGAGTTGGGCAGGTAAAGCCCAGTGTGATCAGTCAGACAGGTCAGAACCACTCCCGCAGTGAGACCAGCACGGTGGTGCTGAGGGTGTCCTCTGCAGAGCCCGGTGCTGTGCAGTGCCAGGTGTGGGGGGGCTCCGTGGGTGTGGCACCATCACTGACCAGTCCCATGGACACCAGGGGACACACAGAGCAGGGGGGAGGACTTGTGCCCTACCCTCGTGCTCCTCAGGTCACTCCATACCTTGGCACCCCGTGAGCTCCTCGTGGGGTGATGGGCCTGGACTGAGCTGTTTTTCCATCTGCTTCTGGATCTGCTCTCTGTGTCTGATGCCGACTCTTAGTCTGAAGTTATCACTTCACAGACCACCTTTGGCCTTGTTTGCACAGCCCCTCACTCTGTGCACACCAGGCTCACAGCCAGGACTTGTGGGAATCGCTGTAATACAATTAAGTGGTGATAACAATCATCTGGCAAGCTGTTCCACTTGTCTGGAAAGGGCTGGGCAATATGTGCATGTGGGACAAGTCTGTGCATCTTTTGAATTAATAAAAAAATTAAGTTTGTCGACAATCCAGCCTGCAGTAAATTAGCACCTTGCTTAAATAGCTGACAACTTGAAGGAGGGGGTTTGGTGTTTTAATACTTAAGCTTGTTTTCTCTGTCTTCACATGCCCTGTCCAGCATCTCCTCTTACTCAAATAACCTAATTGCTCTCCAGCCTTTCAACAGCACATCAGCTTAGTGCCTTGCTTCCAAGGTGGTTGTTCACCTCACGGCCTCATTATATTTTGCCACTATATCAGGGCCAAAAATAACTTGACAATACCTGCTCGATGCAGAGGTCTCTCAAGTGACAAACAAATAATTGGGTGAAGCAAACCCTAAGCACAGTGAGCTGCCACAGCCTGCTGTGCACACAGCCCCTGGTGACAACAGCCACCACGCTTCAGAGAGTGCTGGGACACAGGGGACAGCTGGGGAATGGTGTGTGGGATCTCCTCAAGTCATTGTTATTTTCATGCAGGTAAAGGGCTGTCAACTTGGAACAAAGGCTTAACAAAGGCATTTGAAGAAAGAATAATTAAAAAACAGTGGCACTCACACATTATCATCTTAGGGGGTCTGTGGGTATGACAGGAAGTGATCCATCTGTGCCTTTTAGTCTGATATTATAATTAATTTAAAGTTGATTGCCGTGCATACTTAAAAATTCGATTAGCTGATAACTTGTCTCTAATGATGGTTTTGATTGCTTTGGCAGTTTAAACAAAAGTACTGAAACCTCTTGTCTTTGGAGAAGGCAGCGATGGCTGCACCAGGGTCCCCAAAATCAGGTGTCCCCAGCAGGACAGTCCCTTTGGGCAGTCACTGTCCTGCAGCCCTTTGGGTCAGCTAGGCTGTGCCAGCACATGGCACAGTCCCATGGGGAGTGTTGGGTGCTGCCCTTCCCCACAGCAGCACAGACCCTGCACTGCTCTCGTCCTCCTGGCACACCCCAAATCCCCCAAACCCCCCAAATCCCCCGGGGCTCCAGCAGCACGGGGCTCTGGGGTGCCCAGGAGCTGCAGGAAAACACCCTGTAGTTCACAGCTGGGTCTGAGGACACAGGGAATGGCTTTAAACTGAAGGAGGGCAGGGATGGATGGGATATTGGGAAGAAATTCTCCCCTGGCAGGGCAGGCAGGCCCTGGCACAGGGTGCCCAGAGCAGCTGTGCCTGCCCCTGGATCCCTGGCAGTGCCCAAGGCCAGGCTGGACATTGGGGCTTGGAGCAGCCTGGGACAGTGGGAGGTGTCCCTGCCATGGCAGGGCTGGCACTGGATCGACTTTAAGGTTCCTTCCAACCCAAAGCTTTTGGGGTTCTCTGAGTAGCTGATACTGTGTGACTTGGTGGATCAAATGAAATAGGTGTGTTCACAAGTGTGTGAGAGATTCTGTAAGCTGACATGTCCTGGAATTGCTCCTTTTGTAGCAGTTTTTATCTCCTTTTTTGTGCTTGTGAGTGAGTAGCGAGTTGGGATTTTCTGCCAGGTCAGTCCCAGTGTGTGCCCAGCAGCCGAGCAGGGGGTGAGGATGTTCCTGTTGTTTGCTGAGCTCAGGCAGGCAGTGTTGGTAAGCAGAGCATGGGGAGGAGAGGGAGAAGCAGCATTGTGATGTGTCTGGAAGTGATTCACAAAGATGCTACAGGGGAACGTTACTTGTTTTGGCAAAGAATCTGTAGCATTTTTCTGCAATGTTTTATGATTCTTTTGCTGCTAGCAGTCAGAATGAGGAGTGGCCAAAATAACCGGGGCAGCTATGGAAACTTCAAAGCTCAGGGATCAGCCTAGTTTGTGGATAAAAGTCTGCTTTCAGAATTTATGTGTTCATGTTGCTTATTTTAGTAAACATATTATGGATAAAGTAATTTCCAAATGCAAACAGGAGGCAGGGAATAGGATTCTGTCTTTGAGCTGGTTCTTCAGGAAATGATAAACAGACTTTAGCAGTCTCCATTTGAATATTTGGGGTTTATTTGCTTTCCTTTGGCTAACCATGGAACTTAAGCACTGCTTAAAGCCCAGAGTTTATCACTGGGCTTTCCTTTTCTCTCTGCAACTTAAACTTTGCCCTTTGTGGATGGAGTGAATCCATTCTGTTGGGCTGTGGTTTTAATATGGAAAAAGCACGCCAAGAACTTGCTCTGACAGGAAGAAGGTAAATGATTTCCCTATGTCTCAGGCAGGTTAGATTTTTTTCTTTAAAAAAAAAAGAAAGAAATTGCTTATACTCTGTTTACCTTTTCCCCTGAGGAGTAAATGGGAGGTGGAGGCAGCACATACTTTCTGACATGGTGTGTTTGAGATTTCTCTGCTTTCAACAGCAGCACGTCAGCCAGGAGCGAATTTCCTGAGGGTGGTTTGCCGATGGACGTGCTGAACCTTGCCTTGTCAACAGGCACATTCCTGGGATTTCATGCACCAGCAGCCCTGGTGTGAAGTGGGAGCTGCACGGAGCAATAATTCACATTTATTGTGCAGGTTAGGGACAAACAGCAGCAGGATCAGAGATGCTTGTGTTTGAGTACAAGATTTGAAAGGTTGGGATGAGTCCAGAGGAGGCCATGAAGATGCTCCAGGGGCTGGAGCTGCTTTGCTGTGAGGCTCTGGAATGACCTTATTGTGGTCTTCCAGTGTGTGAAGGGGCTCCAGGAGAGCTGGAGAGAGACTGGGGACAAGGGATGGAGGGACAGGACACAGGGAAAGGCTCCCACTGCCAGAGGGCAGGGATGGATGGGATATTGGGATGGAACTATTCCCTGGGAGGGTGGGCAGGCCCTGGCACAGGGTGCCCAGGGCAGCTGTGGCTGCCCCTGGATCCCTGGCAGTGCCCAAGGCCAGGCTGGACAGGGCTTGGAGCAGCCTGGCACAGTGGGAGGTGTCCCTGCCATGGCAGGGCTGGCACTGGATGGGCTTTGAGGTCCCCTCCAACCCCAACCACATCATGATTCCATGGTAAACCTTCAAATCCCATTTTCTCAAATATAAAAATAATTGTAGATTCAGGCATCCCTTGGAGAGCTGCAATTAGTTCTGAGAACAAAAGGCTTTAGAGTTACACACCGTTACAATCATGTTCTTTAAAAGGTAAACCAAAATTACACAGCCTCCTTCTCTCCCTGAGCATTTGCAGGAATGCACTTTCAGGTACATAAATATATGTATGTTTTTAATAATGCTCCCTCGTTTGACATGGTGTCTTGCCAGAAATGAAATCATTAATGAACTCCAGAGGGGATTTATGCAGATCCAAAGCCGCTCATTACATCTATTTTTAAGTCTGTTGCTGCACTGAGGGCAAGGGGATTTTGTTGGAACCTGTAGAGTTAAAACTTGTAATTTTGTTTGTGAACACTTGCAGAAGATTACAGCTGTGATCCCAGGCCCTTTGAAGTCAAGGGGAGCAGGAGGATCATTAGCACAGGGATTATCCCTGTTTTCCTAATGCAATACACCCAGAGAAAAGCTCCCTGTGTCCATCTCCTCCCACCTGGGGAATGCACACACAGGGATGGTGTGTGGGGAGCTCTTCCCAAACTCTGGCTCTTCCAGGGGATGGCAGTGTGGTGTCTGTGCAGTCTCAGTGTCCATGGAATCCACAAAGTCTGCCACTGTATCATTTTAAAAGAAATAGTCTAAAATCTTATTCTTGGAGCCAGGGTTCTGGATGAGTCCCGCTTTGCATTTTGAGAAATCTCCATCTCAGACACTGAGTATTCCCCAAAAAAGATGTTCTCAGCGGCCTCTGGTGTTAGGATTTTGTCTGGGAGCCCCTCTGCTCTGGGATGATGGATACACAAACATAACTCTGCATGCAGCTGGGACAAAGGTGCATCAGGGCCAAATGCAAGGGCAGGTTTTAGGAGGAAAGAGCCTCATGTGGCAGCAGGAGAGAGAGGACATGGAGACATGGAAAAATAACAGAAGTGTCTGCAGAAGGCAAGGGGAGCGTGAGGTTGCTGCTGGTGTTGGGCTCCCTGCAGGTATTTAATGGGGTTTGCTGTGACATGTCCCAATTGGAGAGTGGTTCTGGAGCTGACAGCCTGTGCTCAAGGCAAATTCTTTTCATTAAAAAAGGATTTAATTAATTAGAGCCGACTGTCGGCTGACATGGTAATTAACAAGGGAAGTGGGCCCCAGAACCTGGAGGTGAGATTATACAGTGACTTTAAATCTTTGGAGTCTCTGGTAAAACTTGGGCTTCACTGGAATGTCAGGGAAATCTCACTGGCTGTTTTACAGGGCACAGTGCCTGAAAAGATTTGCAAGAAAAGCTGCAGTTTCCTAAAATTCACTTTTCAAGTAAAGATCTGATCTGGCAAATTTATGCTAGGCTAAAGCTCATTGAACTGTTTCAGTAGCAGCTTTGCACATTGCTGTGCTCACGTGGAATGGGCTGGGGCTGACGGAGAGCTCACGTGGAACTTCATAATTGGCTAAAATAAAACTTACTGCATCTTCTTTTTAACTGCTGAAATAAGTAATCACTTGCTCCAAGAAATGGGAGTTCTGGAACCACTCTTTTCTAATAATTTGCTTTTTAAAATGGAAATGAGCTTGGGAGTGGGTTTGGTGATTGATAGGAAGGTAACTGAGAGTAGAGAGAGACTGAAAATCTCTGGGAGGGTGGGCAGACCCTGGCACAGGGTGCCAGAGCAGCTGTGGCTGCCCCTGGATCCCTGGCAGTGCCCAAGGCCAGGCTGGACAGGGCTTGGAGCAGCCTGGGACAGTGGGAGGTGTCCCTGCCATGGCAGAACTGGCACTGGATGGGCTTTAAGGTCCCTTCAAATCCAAACCTTCTGGGATGCTGTGAAAGGACAACACGGGGCTGAGTCCACCCTCGGACCTGCTGACACATTTGGGCTCAGCCATTCTTTTCCAAATCCATCTGGTGAGCACAAATGAGAAAAGGGAAGGCTTCTGGTAGTTATTCTTTGAGCCATGTGGAAACCATATTTTATAGGGTAGAGAGATAACAGTGAAAATAGTGAAAATATAAGTAATATAGCAGGGTCTGGAAAAATCCAGCTGGAAAAATGTCTTGACCTCCACCAGAGTCTGCCAAAGCTTTACAAGGAGGCTGTGGTGGGGAAAAGCCACTCATCCATATTTAATACTTTCTGTTTTGTCCAGGTTATTCCTTAGATCTGGACATTAATCCTTTAATTTGTGGTGTTCAGAGAACACAGAGGCACTGGCAAGGCTGGATGATGGTGTGAACATCAGGGGTGTGTTTGGCAGGAGAGGTCAGAGCAGGGTCAGCTCATGGGCAGGAAGGTCCCTGTCACTTGTGCTGCTGTAAAAACCTGAGTATAATTTAAATGTAGTTTTTGGCTGTGTTTCTGAGGAAAGTCACTGGTTTAAGAAAGGTGTTTCCTGGTAAGCTGAGAGCAGCACATCACTCATCGGATTCAAAGGAAGAAATTTCATGTGTTACAAATGAGGTGATTTACACTGGCTAATAATAACTGTGACTGTTCCGTGGGGGTGAGTCCTCAGGATTTGTCATAATGGTTGTTTTCATTGGCACATGAATACCTGGCTGTAAGAGCTGAGACACTCTGTTGCAGCCCTTTCCCCTCGGGTAGAATTAGATGCATGGATTGCATATATCAGTATAATCAACCCTGCTAAGATGTCAAAACATCAAGTATCAATCCTATCATAAAATCTAAACCCATCTTGTTTTCCTTTCCCTTTTTCCCCCCTGTGCTCCATCTAAAATAAATAACTGAGAAATAACTGAATGAATATAACCCATTTCTCCAAAGAAAGAAAAATAATTGCCTCCAGACTTCTAACTTACCTGCCAAATTGCATCCTGATGTGAATTGCAATGGACAAATTATAATCTTTTGAGACAAGGGAGGAGATGATGGAGTCTGTAAGTGACCCTTCCCTGGTAGGCACAGTCAAAATGAAACTAAACTTGGCAAGTGATTTGCACTCACACCAGAGAAGAGTCGGTGCCCAGGTCACCCTCCAGAGGCATGAACTGGAGAGTGTGAAGAGAAGAGCTCCCAGGGCTGGGCTGGGGCAGGAGCAGCTCCAGGGCTGTCAAGGTCACACACTCCACGAGCTCTGTGTTCCACCACTGCAGGGAAAAACCCAAAGCAAGCAGCCAGAACAAAACAAGGATGATGAAGAGCACAGGGGAGGAGAAAGGTCCAACCAGGGAGTCTCCTGTTAGTGGGATTTGTCTTGCAAAGGCCTTTTACAGGCAAAGGGGAGGGGTCAGGGACCATCAGAGAGACTGGGGCATCTTGTCCTCAAGAGGTTTGGTATTTGGTGGAGGGCTTGGAGCTAGATGAAGTTCAGTATGCAGCAGAGGGGTGGAATGAGATGATCTTTAGGGGCCCTTCCAGCCCAAACCATTCTAGGATTCCATGGTTCCGTGGTTCTGTGCCCCCTGGGTTCCACCCTGCTCAGACATTGTCACTGTTGGGAGCTCCTCGTGGTTCTTTGATGCCTTTTGCTGCCCCAGCCAGTCCTGGGCAGTGGCTTGGTTTAAATCCAGCACCATGTGGAGCAATCCAGGACAGGCCTGGTGGCTGCCTGTGTTTAGGAGTGGCCATGAGAGTGCAGAGGATTCCTGAGCCTTTAAAGACAGAGAGATTTCTATGATGTGCTCAAGACCTGGCTGCAGCTTTTATCCCATTTTCAGTGTTGGAGTGGCTTCTGTGAGCCTGGGTGCACAGCTGAGGGTTTAAGTCACAGGAGGCCATTACAAAGGGGTGAGGACAGTAGTGCAGAGTGGTGCAGGATGTAAGAGGTTTATTTTGAACTCCAGAAAATACCAGTGAAGAAACAAATCTTCATTTTCAGATGGAAGAGTGTTTTGTGAAGAATCTTTCCACACACCCCACTCAAATCCCACTTTGTCTGCACACACAGAACCTGAACTTGCCTAAAAAAACCTTTTGGTGTAAAATCTAAGAACAGATACAAACTCAGTAAGAAACTACAGTACACACTGTAGCATCAACTGTGTTAAAAAACCCAACAACTGAGAAGGATTTCTGCTGTGAATTCAGCATGAGCAGTGGACACAGGAACTTTCATGAGCTTAGTGATTTCAGTGAATACAGGAACTTCAGCAGCTGCAGTGTCTGCTGTGGCTGAGTCCTTCAAGACACATGTAAAAACTAAAATTAAAAATTGTCTTCCTTTATTTGAACCATCTAGATTACTACTTTACCTATTCAGATGCATCTGGATATGCATATGGTTTTCTGGCCCTTGCAATGCTGTGATTAGCTCTGATTTTTTTTTTAGTGACTTCCTAACCTGTTGTGGAGAAGTCAAACCATCCTACAGCCTTTGGTGAAACTCAAAAACCCTCTGGTATTTTACCACTCATTCAATGCTGTTACTGCCTGTGCACATTGGGGTCTATTCAGGTGCATCCTCAGAATGTACAGCCAAAATATTTGCTGCCCAAAGGCTTTAGCTGGGTTTGGATGGGGACAGCAGGTTGACAGATCCCTCACTAGTTGAAGCTGGGAGTCAGAAGCCAAGTGGAGAGTTTTGTACCCAACTCAAGTCACCTAAAAGCTGATCTTGACCTCTGGAATGTGTTTGGCCGTGTCAGTGGTGTTGCCCTGGGAGCTCATGCTGCAAACAGGGATTAAGACTGGAAAAATAAAAGAAGGGAGTAAATCCTTGCAGCCTTGGCTGTGGGGAACAGCAGCCACTACAAAAGAAGGTCATGTCCCACTGCAGAATGGCTGGAGAAAAACAGCACCCCCCGTGTTTGTGGCAGGTTCTCGGACAGTTGTGATTGTTTTTTTTAACCTCAGGAATGGTAAATGTCATTTGCTAACTTGCTCTGGAAGGTGACAGTGGGACCATAAGCATTTTCTGAGGGAGGCATGAGCTGTAGAGGTTTATTAATAGGATGTAAAACAATTATTTGTTTGTGTGCTTTCCCCCCTTGGGAATTTTTTCTTTTCTGTTTTCTTAATAACACAAGACATCCTTGGCAGCAGAATCCCCACAGTTGTTAATGTCAGATTGTTATCAGATCTGGCAGTGATTGTTTTCTAATAATAAGTATGTTTTTCCCTTGCTGCCCATGTAAGAGTGACAGTTTGCTGCAACTCAAGGCAAGATGAAAAAGAAATTCAGCATTTGCCACTTACATCCCTGAAAACAAATTATCTACTTAGTGCAGATGCTTTTCTATTATTTATCTGCCTTTTAGTTATCTAAGAAATGGCTTTCCAAGAAGCAGATGAGAGGCAGGGTTGGAATTCCTCTGCTTTTTAGCTCTTGCTTAGGTCCTGTTCATGTTTGGGCATGACTGATAACTCCCCTTCTCTCCCAAGAGAGAAGCTTCTGAAACTCATTTCAGTTCTGGTAATATTGGCAAGGTTTGGGTCAGTGATCAGTATCTGCTCTGGGATAGGAGGCCCACTATGGAAACCTCCTGGGGAGCCAGGTGTTGCTGTGGTTTTGTCCTGGCTGGGATTCATCCGTGGGGCTGCCCAGCAGACCCAGAGGAGCTAAATCCTCCTCCAGGAAGGCATTGCATAAGCTCAGAACAGGTTCCTGATCTTTCTCATTTCCCTCTGCTGCTGCACTGGTGGTGTGTCCTCTGCTTGGTCACTCGGGCTGAGCTGTCCAGGGAACTGGAGAAGGGACTCTCCTGGAGTCTGCAGCAGCTTTGGGGATCCCAAACCAGCCCATGGCCCTTTCCCTGCTCCAGCTCATTCCCCAAGCAGAGCTTTCTGATGGCTGTGCAGTGCCTGTGTCCCCTGGGAACCCCTGGGTGCCACCTCCCCTCGAGTGGGGATGGGGATGGGGATGGGGATGGGATGGGGATGGGGATGGGGATGGGGATGGGGATGGGGATGGGGATGGGGATGGGGATGGGGATGGGGATGGAGCTAGCCTGATCCCAGGGCAGCAGTGACAGCCTGGGGTGTCTGGTGAGAGGAGACTGGGCAGCACTCAGAGCTCTACTCCTCTGTTATGGCAAAAACACAACAGAGGCAGGGGCTGATGCCCAAACACGAGGCCACCTCTTTCAAAAAGGGATTTAGTAGCTGAAAGGACTTTTTTAGCTGAGAGTGATACTGTGTTAACTATAACCCCTCTGGACTGTTTCTTCCTGGGGATGATTTTGGGAAGGCACCGTGGCCCTGTATCAGTGAGCACCCCTTGGTGCTGGGGGTATTAACCACCAATGAGAACGTCAACGGAGCACAAGCTGCTGTGAGGGTATTTTTGCCTTATCAGTCTTCATTTTAAGATTAGTGGCAAGATCCTCATGTTTTCTCTATGTGATATTCTTAGCTGGAAGATTAACTGATGTTCAGTTTCTAGAGTGATTTTAGTCTTATTAGTGAGAACATTTGGTAGTGTGTACTTTGTTTTAATTTACTTGGCTGTATTGGAATTTAAAGTCTAGAAGACAGCGTGTTCTTCTGTTTTTAAAAAAGTGAAATCCATTTAGTAAGAGCAATTTTTTTTTTTTAGTGTGGGACAGGAGTTGTTTAGCAAAGAGGAGGCTATACATGGTAGCCCAGCCCCAACTCCCAGACTTAATGATGCCTGACTCAAACTGTGTGGGAAAGACTGGCATCAAGAATCTCTTAAAAGTTAAATTTCAATAAAATAGCACAAGTGGAGAAAGTATGGTTTTCTTACTCTGTTTTTCTTTGCTCTGTTTCTTGTGTATCAGATATTGCAACCAACAGTCATTGCACTTACTTGGGTGAAATATTCCTCCCTGAATAACTTTTGCTTCAATGAATTGCTCTGTTGTCATTCCTGATATCCAAAATTGGAGCTCTGGAATGGATACCCAGGATTATTTTGGGAATAGGAAGATTAAAAACTTCCTTCACACTTTCCCCCAAGTCCTTTGACTGTGAGAGTTCTGAGGTCTCACCTTTGTGTTGCTGCTGCCAACAGTGGTGCTTTTCCTTCCGAGTCAGTATTCAATCCACACTCACTCCCAAGTGGTGTTGGGGATCCTTTGAAGCTGTACATTGGGTGGGTGCTTGAACACTTGGAATGGGAAAGGGTCAGGATGGGAAGTGGACCTTGTCCTCACACTGTGGTGTGTGAGAGGGGACGTTTCAAAGTCATTTTTCATTTTTTAATGATTGGACTCAATGATCTTAGAGGTCTTTTCCAACCTTAGTGATTCTATGATTCTGTGACTCAAAGGTGGCGTGCCAGGAGCTTGGATAAACATGGAGCTGAGCATTTATTATCCTTAAGTATTCACTGGTATCTTTTAAAGCTGATGTCTCCTAGCTGCAGCAGCTGGTTCAAATCCAGGTGTAGGTATGGTGCCTCTGCAGTTTCAAACAGGTGAATGAAAAAGCCCTGCAGAGATTCAGCTACTGATGGTGGCATTTACACCATCTATTCACTATGGCACAGCTACTTCATTTCTTCCTTTTGTGAGCTGATGGTTACTTAAGCAGATTAAAGTTCATTCACCATATTATTGCATATGGTTTGGAAGAGTGATTTTTTACTGTGAAAACCTGTAAAATGCAGAGATAATGTTACCTTGCCAAGTGTGTGGCCCTGCAAGGAGCTGCTGCTTTGGCTGCCTCACGGTTCCATCTCCTGCATCATTAGCAGAGCTCAACAGCAGCTCTTGTCTGCTCTTAGAGAGGTCCTTACCACTACTAAGAGAAGCTGAATTACCATGGAGTGGTAATAAGATGCAGCATTACTGCCTTTCATGATTTTATCTGAAGTCTCATCATCTTTTTTTTTGTTGTTATCTTAGATCCTTAAGTAATACCATTATGTGAAAGGCATTCCCTTTCATGAGGCTAAAAACTGCAATGCAAATAAAGAAAGCCCTGAATATGCATCCTCTGGTTTTTAAAGCAGGTTCCTAAGAGGGGGCATTGACTTGTGGTAGGTTTTACACTTGAGACTGAAAACACTACAAAGTTTTATTGAGATGTAAGAGCAGTGAAGGATCTCCTCATTGTGACCTTCCAGTGTCTGAAGGGAGCCAACAAGAAAGATGGAAAGAGTTTATTTACAAGGACAACGGGAAATAGCTTCAAATGGACAGAGAATGGGTTTAGGTTGTATATAGGAATAAATTCTTCTCTGTAAGGGTGGGCAGGCCCTGGCACAGGGTGCCTCGAGAAGTTGTGGCTGCCCCTGGATCCCTGGCAGTGCCCAAGGCCAGGCTGGACATGGCTTAGAGCCAGCTGGGATGGTAGAAGGTGTCCCTGCCCATGGCAGGTTGGGATAAGATGGTCTTTGAGGTCCCTCCCAACCCAACCATCTGGGATTCTGTGATCTCACCTAGGCAGAGATTAACACCTTGTGCATATTTGCCATTAGTTAAGTGAAGTCCTCGTGTCATCCTCTATGTCCTGTCCCTATGTCCCATGTCTGGGACTGTGCCTGTGTTGCTGCCGTGACCACAGCTGGTTGGTTCCTTCTCCCAAGGCCTGGTCACTCCTGGGATCCCTCAGCAGTGTCACCCAGGGGGTGACAGATGGCCGACACTCCGTGTCTCTGGCATGAAAACATTTCCAGCTAGTGATGGAAATCTCTGGGTGCTGCACATGCTCTGACAGGCTTTAGGAGTATTTTCTTGGGCTGTGTGTCAGTGCTTGGTCCTGGAGAGGGAGGGAGGTGGATCTCCCCCAGATCCTGAGCAGGGCAGCAGGATTGCAGTGCCCCCTCCCAGTGCTCAGCAGCCCTCCCTCCCTGCTCCCAGCCTGTGCAGAGACACCCCAAAGGGCAGCCAGGGGCAGGGACTGCTCATTCCTCCCCTTTGTCCTCCCTCCATGGTGAATGGGGGGATTATCCATTGCAGCAGCTGGTTTGGGAAGAAAGAATGTTGGGATGAAGTAATCAAATCCTGTCAGGGATTGCACCACGTTGGGAGTAAATCTACTGAATAAACATAGTGGAAGATTTTAATAGGACTGTTGTGCAGAACCCCCTGCACTTTCCCCCTCCACACCCGCAGTGATGCTGCCAGGAACAACTGCAGCTGCTCCCACTGATGTTCAGTGTGAGCTCTATCTCTGGGTAAATCTGGAGTAACCACACAAATCATTCCCTTGAAGGTTTTGGTTGCTTTGGCAGCCGAATTGGCAGTGTTGAGATTAAAGAGTTGCCTGGAGCACCCTGTGTTATCAGAGCATCCCTGTGAAATGCTTCCACTTGTTTCAGGGAATCTGAGCAGCTCCTTGCCTTTGAACAAGAGCAATTCTTTTTTTCTTTGTGGTTTCTTTAGATAATTTTGAGCTCCAGCATAACTGCTCCCATCCAATGTCTTCTGGGCAAAGGTGGTTATAAAATTGTGGTGGAGCACATTGGCTTGTAGCTGTTGGGAAGATTTGGCTGTATGGATCTGATCTGGGATGCAGCAAGATGCCAGAGAATGCTGCTGTTCTTCATCAGGAGTCTGTGGGCAGGGAGAGGACAAACTCAATTACAAAAACACAATTATTTGGGTTATTCAAGATGAGAAAAAACAGCCCTGAGCATCAGGTGAGATGTCCAGGCCACTGACAGCCCCAGCAGCAGCAGAGCAGGTTCTGTGTTAGCACCAGTGAGAGTGAACTATCCGTGAACAGCCCCAGCCTCTAAATGCACTGGGATGATTCGGGGCAGTGACCTGTGGACAGCTCGATAGATATTTCAGTTCACTGCACCAAAACTGTCCAAATAGATGTAAATAATTAAAGGCTGAATAAAATCTCAGAGCCTGGGATAGAAACCAGAGCTGTTCAGAGCAGCTGCTCAAGCTCTGAGGAACAGGCTGTGCTCCTAGGGCTCCATCCCCTAAAAGCAGATGAAATCAGAGTTTGTGGGTGGCCAGGGGGATGCTCACACCTGGGAAAGGGCATGGAGTGAGAACAGGGCTGGGATTCCCTTGGAGGAAATAGTGAGGACATCAGAGTGACCAAGATTAATGCTGGAAATACCTGCTGAAGTAATCACCGAGTGGGTGCCCAGAGCAGCTGTGGCTGCCCCTGCATCCCTGGCAGTGCCCAAGGCCAGGCTGGACAGGGCTTGGAGCAGCCTGGGACAGTGGGAGGTGTCCCTGCCATGGCAGGGCTGGCACTGGATGGGCTCTGAGGTCCCTTCCACACCAACCCACTCTGTGCTTCTGTGATCTTCTCCCCATGAACAGCTCTGTGGCCCAGTCTTGATTTTGCTGTGCTCTGTCTCTGTGGAACACCATCATAACCCTATTTCCAAGCGCTTTATTTTTTTTCTGAGGGTTTTTTTTGTTTTGTTTTGTTTTTTTGTGCAACAAAGATAGGCTTTTGGTCTGTACTTTGCAGAACCATTTAATGTTGTTTGGTTTTAATCTGTTGTGTGATTAAAATAGATTAATGTTGTAGTAACATAAAAACCCACAGGGGGTTTTGTTCTCTTTGTAAATATTCTCTAGGATCTCTTCTGTCTTCTAAACTGTGTGTAGGGAGAGTGTTTAATGGGACCTGGGGAGAAAAGAGACACATCTTAAACTTAATATAAGAATTTAATTTTTAATAAGTTTCATTTGGGGTTAGAGTATTCATATTGGAGTGGAAATTAAAGTGTCTAAATGCTTTGTGTGTAAGCTGTTGGAAAATCTTTAAAGAGACATTCAGGCGAAAATCTTCCTTTCCTTTTTTATCTGATCTTAAGAATACAAAATTAGAGAAGCCAGTGCTTGATGTCATGCACTGATATTTAACCTGGTTTTGCAAACGTTGCTTTGAGCTGTCTTTAGGTGATACAGAGAGGGTTTGTGTGCAGGGAGTGACGTGTCCTGCCCTCCTCCAGCAGATCCTGCTGGCCCCCGTGATCCACAGATGGATCTCTGCAGGGCTGTGCTGGCCACAGGGAGTCGGACAGGAGTCAGGTCCCTTGCAGTGCTCCTGGCTGTGTGGAGCAGAGGAGAGCTGAAGCAGGCTGGATGTGCCACTGTGGGTTTTACCAGGGTCCAGCAAAGGGCCTGTGATCTCTCCAGGCTTGTGGGTGAAAAGGGTGAAAAGAAGATCAGTCGCTTAATAAATGTGTTCTGGTCCTTGGCTGGGAGCAATAGCGTTGCTGTTTTATTGAAGCTGAGGGAGATTTTTACTTTCTGTTTGGTAAGAGCAGCTCTAAACCTGGCAGCCCAGAGAGGAGGGGGAAGCTGGGCTGCAGGCAGCTCCTGGTGTGCTTCGGGCTCTGCCAGGCCAGAGTCACATCTCAGAGGGAGCCATCACCTCTCCAGCCAGCACCCTGGGGAGCGCCTGCACGTTTGGCTGCCACTTCACCCGTGGCAGAGGTCGTGGTTTGGGGTGCTCCATCTCTCCCCTCTGTGGAGCTGTCTCTGGTGGCCGTGGGCTGCTGCAGAGGGCCCCAGCATGGGTGGATTCATTACCCTGGGCTCCTGTGGCTGAGTTGATTTCTCTGCAGCTGATAACTTGCACCAGTGTGTCACAAGTCCTTCTAGAGTAGGGGATGCCACTCAGCAAATTCCAGCTGCAGCCACCGGCCCTGCTGCAGGCACATCCCCAGGCTGGGCATTAGTTTAATACCTCGGCTTTATCTTGGCATTGTGGGCTGCCTGCTGTCTTCATGGGGAGGCATCAGGATGTCCTCAGGCTCTTTGGAAGATTAAGACCTTCCCACGGCATGGTGACAAGGAGGAAATTTAAGGAAAAAGAGTATTTAACTTAGAGCTAATCTGGTCCTCCTGAAGGAGGGGGATTAGACCGGTAAATTCTCGTGCTGGGCGGGTTTGTGCCATGATGGCACCAGGGGAAAAAACCTCTGTGGAGAAGGAACTCCAGCCTGATGGTATGTGGAGTTGGGAGAAGGAAGGAGACTGATTTTGAGTCAAGGAATGAGATGTGAAATGGCCGTAGATCTGTTCTGTCCTTAGGGAAGAAGGGAGGGAATGGATGGAGTCCTGTGGGAGAGGAAGGGGCATGCACTGGGCTTTGCTGGAGTCACTTGTGAGTCCCCATCACTGAGAAGCAGAGTCCTCCCTCACAGGGAGCCACAGGAGAGCTGGAGAGAGACTGGGGACAAGGGATGGAGGAACAGGACACAGGGAATGGCTCCCCCTGCCAGAGGGCAGGGATGGATGGGATATTGGGCAGGAATTGTTCCCTGGCAGGGTGGGCAGGCCCTGGCACAGGGTGCCCAGAGCAGCTGTGGCTGCCCCTGCATCCCTGGCAGTGCCCAAGGCCAGGCTGGACAGGGCTTGGAGCAGCCTGGGACAGTGGGAGGTGTCCCTGCCATGGCAGGGGTGGCACTGGATGGGCTTTAAGGTCCCTCCAACCCAAACCATTCTGGGATTCTGTGATCTCCTCCTGTACTTATTTTCTGGACCACAGAGTTTTGTGTCTTCTAAACCCTTCTGTTTATCTCTAAACTCATTTTGTATCTAGAGTTCGTCCTTCAGCTTTGCTTGAAGAGGAGTAACTTAGAGAAAACACTTCATGTATTCATCGTGGCACTACCTCACCCCTCCCGAGGACGAGCTGTTAAACGTTTTCAACAGTTTCCAGTAAAACTGGTGGTAGCTGGTAAACGTTAAACAGGAATTTTCTTCCCCCTTCTAGTCAGAAACAAACTTTAGGAAGCTGGAAGTGAGTGCTGGAGAGCTTCCAACACAAACGTCAGGCTTGGCATCTCCCGGGAGCAGGAGGGGTTGGATCCCTCCAGATGTGGAGGGTGCGGAGCACCCTCTGCAGCCTCCCGACCTGCAGCCAGAACCATTTGCTTGTGCTGCCCTCCCTCCTTCCCCCAGAATCGATTTGACAGCCTTGTTTTGATGATAATTAAAATAAATCCCCCCCCACAGGGCCAATGGCCAGGGCTGTGTATGTGTGCACTTGTGCACAAGTGTGCAAGTATGTGCACACACATGGGATATGTGCATCTCACACTGGGCTCATCTGTTCAATGCAGCCACAATAGTTTCTTAAGTATGAATGGGCCCACATGATTTTCTGTCTATTTTCTGTGTATTTATATTGATTTGTGTGTATTTATATTGATTTTCTCTGTATTTGCTCTGTTGCACTGGAGATCAGTACAGTTTCAGCCTTCTGCATGTTGTGTAAGAGTTATATATGATTTTATGTATCAGTGGTTGTCAGGGCCCCATGGAAAACCAGGTACATGAGCTCAGGACACAATTATTGAATTCTCATGCCTGTCAGCTTCACAGGAAAGGGAAAAAACCCAGTGAGGTACTTCTCAAACATCTCAAACACAACAGGGAGTAGTGCAAGGAAATAAATTATTATATCTTACATTTACTTACTCAAATGCTTTCTTTGAACCACAGTGAGGAGTTCTGGCATTCTGCCAAGCTTGAATTTGACCCCTTTTCTTTAATCCTTATTATTATTCTCATGAAACGAATACAGAGAGGCCTTAAGCAAGAGCTGATTCTTGTTTTACACCAGCCCCTGCCCTGGAAAGCTCATCATCTAAATCCTGGAAAAGGAAACAGGGCCAAGCACTGACCTAACTGCATCTTGAGGGAGCTGGAGCAGAACTTTAATCTTCTAGTCTACTGCACTGTCCCTGAATCACGGTGATTTTCCATAGTTCACATCATTTTCTCTCTATATTTGAAGATGTTGCAAAATGAGTTTGCCCAACACATCCTCGAGGGTTATTGCTAAAAGCTCCTCGTAGCCTTGCAAGAAGGATGTGCTTGGGCATATCTATTACCTATTAAACCTGGTGAAATAATGCAGCTTTCCCACATCATAACAAATCACACCCGTGCCAAAATAGCTGCAAACATTCTCTAAGACTTAATGAGCTCTTGCTGGTTCACAGTGGTCCAAACAAGTTGTTATTGTGGCTGTTAGAGAGTGCAGAATTATATTATTGAAGCAGTTTCATAAAAAGACAAGGTGGGTGTCAGGGAAGCCAGTCCCACACTGCAGGGAGGTGTGTGGGGCACACAAAGGCACTTTTTCCCCATGCTAATGCAGTTTACAGATGTGTAATCTTCTGTAATTCTGGTATGATTAAACAGAAGGTGTCTTTCTTCCTGAAGTTCCTACAAGCTGTAAGAGAGGACAAAATAGAGGGAAATATTTCATATTTCCATTATGCATAAAGCAGCCCTGGATCCCAAAATGAAGCAAAAGAGGGAATTTGGGGAGCTGAAGTCCACTCTGACTTTCAAGAGCTCCTTTCAAAGAAGCTTCCACACACCATCATAAAAATGTCATTGTGAAATATCCGAGCAAGAGCAAATTGAACAATCTGGTGATTCTAGTGCCTTCATCTGGAGTCTCATGCCTGCAAGGGTGTGCAAAAGTCAATAACTGGAATTGGAGGTTATTGATTATTTCACTGGGCTGCTGTTGAAACATCATACGTGCTTGATTTGGTCTTCAAGCACCTGGTAAACACTTGGGTTTAGTTTTACCTCCCTTTGTGAAAAGAATTGAAAATACTATAAAACTGAAAGTGTCTGGAGTTTATTTCCCAATTTTGAAGTATTTTTCTTAAACTTAAATAAATGTTAGTTGTCAAGGATCCCCTCACTCCAAGATGGAGATTTCATGCCACAGGTTGAGGCTATTCATAATTTGTAAGGAATTGAACTTTCTGTTGGACACTGCCACCTGCAGCCCCATAATTTTAGGATGTTTGGATTAGATGTCTCCTCCTGCCTCTGCTTCTTGGAAACCCATACTGTTACAGAAATGGCCTTTTTTCTTTTACTTTTAAGCTGAAAGAGAGTAGGTTTAGGTGGGATACTGGGAAGGAATTGTTCCCTGGCAGGGTGGGCAGGCCCTGGCACAGGGTGCCCAGAGCAGCTGTGGCTGCCCCTGCATCCCTGGCAGTACCCAAGGCCAGGCTGGACAGGGCTTGGAGCAGCAGTGGGAGGTGTCCCTGCCCATGGAAGGGGATGGAATGGCTTTAAGGTCCCTTCCAACCCAAACCATTCCGGGGTTCTGTGACCCAGAGTGCTGTAGCCTCAAGCTGAGCACTGGGAGAGGAGTCAGGCTGTCCCTGGGAGTGTGGGAGGACAGAAGCAGCTCCCTTTGCTCCAGCTGTGCAAACCCCCTCTGTGCCCTGATGAGCCTGGGAGCTCAGCACAAGCCATAATGCTCCCGTGGAGGGATGTGTGCCCTGATAAAAGGTCTTGGAGAGGATCAACAGAGAGGGGAAGAATAAAATGAAATATGAGTTGTTCAGCTGTCAAGGTGAAAATAGAAGTTAAGCCATAAAACCTCCTTTCTCCAAAGGTCACCTGTGCTGGGTGGGAGAGATTGGGATATTGCATTCCAGGCCGACAGAGCACAGAGCCAAAGGAGGGGCTCTGGAAAGGCTATGGGATTTTCTTCTCTCTCCACACCAGTCATCCAGACACAGTGGGAATTCTTAGTGTGCACTTTTGCAGCATTCAGGCTGCTCGTTCCTTGCTGGAAAGGCTGAGGGAGCTGGGGCTGCTCAGCCTGGAGAGGAGCCCCAGCTGAGAGGGGCCCTCAGGCCTGGCTGTCCCTGTGTGCAGGGAGGGCAGAGCAGGGCCCAGGCTCTGCTCCGGGGCCCAGCAGTGGCACCAGAGCCACGGGCAGGGCCTGAGCCCAGGAACTGCCCCTGCCCAGGAGGCAGAACTGCTGCCCTGGGCAGTGCCCAGCCCTGAACAGGCTGCCCAGGGAGGGGCTGGAGTCTCCCTCACTGATATTCCAGACCCATCTGGATGCAGTCCTGCTGGATGGCCCTGCCTGAGCTGGGACCAGTGACCTCGGGGCTCCCTTCCAGCCTGGCCCAGCCTGGGGTTCTGGCACACAGCTGGCACCATGTGCCATCCTGGCCTGGGGAGAGTGGTCACCACCACCCCCAGCTGCAGGACACTCAGTGCCCCAGTCTGGCTGCAGCACCAGCCAGCAGGGAGGTTTGGTGGCACCTTTGGTGCCCTGACTGGAAGATCCCGAGCAGGTCCATCCCCAGCCCCGGCAGTGCCACTGAGCTGGTGCCTCTGAGCCCGGGTGTCTGTGTCACATGAATCCCCAAATCAAACAATCAGCTGCTGCCTAATCAGGAGGTGACTCCCTTCACATCCAGTAAAATATTGAGAGATGCTCTAACACTGAGCCTTGGTGGTTTAGGACCTGCAGTGGGTGCTGCTGTGCAGGGTGAGGGACAGGAGCAGCACTGTTGGAAGCAAACTTTGCCAGGTCAGGCAAAGGGTGCTTTTAGAAAAAGGGAAATGAAGAGGGAAGAGGTTACTTTGAATTCCAACTGTTTCTCCAGAGCAGCTTATAAAACAGCCTCACGTCAGGGAAGGGCAGGGCCAAGGGCTGGGGCCTCAAGCACTAGTGCACAGCACCACTGTTCAACAGGTTTTTTTAATTTTTCATGTAAAAGAAATTTTATGAAGTTAACTTGAAATATTCTGGCGATTTTGTAGTGTGGGAATAAGGAAATGGGTTCTCATCTCCCTGCCTCACACATTCCAAGGAAGGTTCAGGTGGGATATTAGGAAAAAATTTCTTCACTGAAAGAGTGTTTAAACACAGGCAGAGGCTGCTCAGGGCAGTGGTGGAGTCCCCCTCCCTGGAAGGGTTCAGAAAACAAGAGGATGCAGCACTTTGTGGTGTGGTTTAGTGTGGATGGGGGTCAAAGGCTGGACTTGATGATCTCTGGAGGCCTTTTCCAAATTTAATGGTTCAGTGATTCTATAAAAGGAAGAAAAGGAAATTGTAAGTTGAGTTGTAGAGCTCCCTGGTGGAAGGTAATGTTAAAGTAGAGAGCTTAGGAGGGTTCAGAGGATTATTAGATGTTTACAGAAATAATAAAAAAGTTATCACAGTTCTGCCAGGTGGGATATCAGTTTGCCAGAGGAAGAAGCCCTCAAGGTTCCCCAGATGAACCAGCCTCATGTTGGGAGGGCTTGGAGAGGTTTCCTTGTGTGTGGGCTGTGGCTGAGTGAGAGGCTCCCATTGTCCCACTGCATCTGCAGCTGGCAGGAGTGAGGAGCAAATCCCAGGTGGAATGGACCACTGATGTTCTGCACCACTTGTGAGCCCTGATTCCTGATTTCTGCTAAGATGTGGTGGGTTTTGCTGTACTGACACAGGTGCCTTCTGCAGAGAGAACAGGAATGTGAAACACTGCTGCTGAATGGTACAAATTGTTTATAAAGAGCCTTTGCTCTCAGTGCTGGGAAGCAGCTGCTGCCAGCATGGGGCTGGCAGGGTGAGCACCCCAATTCCTTCCCAGTGCTGAGAGTGCAGTGGGGCCCCGGGGCCGGGCAGGCGTGAGCCACACACCCCAAATATCCCAACTGACAGCTGAGCAAACTTCAGAGCTCCCAGCTGAGGGTGATGATATTGGCTCTGAGGATTAGCACAGCAGGTAGCCATGCTGGCACAGGGCAGGGTTTGGGCTGAGGGATAAGTACACATTCTTTTATTATTGCAGCTAAGGGGAATCTGCCAGGCTTTGAGGCACAGAAAGGCTCACTGGCCACCTGTGAGCTAATCACAAAGATTTGCCTCATTCTGTATTTCAGCTCACTTGGAGCCCATAATCTAATTTCCAAACAGAGATGAGAAGAGTGAACAATTCATTTTCTGCTTTACATGGCTGTGCTGATAAACTTTTAATCCTTTTAGAATTACAGTTCCTTGTCACATGGAGGCAACACCACACAGTCCTGCTCGTGAGGCTGGAGGCTTTGGATTCACCATTGCTGGATAATAATTAGCCTCAGCAGCAAGGCACAACATGAATCAACATTAAAGTGAGGAGCACAGGACATTTTTCAAATGTTATTATGAATCATACCCAGGCTAATGATTCCAGTTTGGATAGAAAATCCCCACGTTTGGGGCCATCCTCAGCCTCAGACGTTGTACCCCGATGTTGGTGTCCTCTTGCATGTGGGACACTGCTGTGTCCTGCCAGCTCATTAACCACATCCCAGGGACAGTGTGGGGCACATCTGACTTTAATCTTCATTGCTCACCATTTATTGTGGATATTCAGATGATGAGTGAGGCTCTGGGCTGAACTGAGCTGGAGGTGCTGTGTTGGCTGTGAGCCCAGTGTTCACTCCTGCTGCTGTGTTTAGGATGTGCTCAGCCTCTCAGACAGCTTCTCCTTCGTAACAAAACCACCCTGACCTGCTGCTCTGCTGTGTTCACTGTGGACAGGTCAGCTGGTGTGTCCTGAAGGTGAGTGCTGCTCGTGGTGATGTGCAAAGGCAGTTTTACAGGGTCTTTTTAGTGATCTGAGGGCAGGGCACAGATGATCCGCGGCTCTGGGGTCAAACACCTCCATTGGAGCTTCCCTGAAGATGTCTGCCTCAGGAGTGAAAAGTGGCTCACAAAGAACTGTCACACTGACTTTGTACCTTTGTTTGAATTTTGCTTTCAGGTGCCAAGAAATTCAGACAATTTGCAAAGAGCTGGGAGTTACTGGACACGTATAATTAACACATTTAACGTGACAATTTCTTGACTGGGAACAATAAAATCTCATTTCTGCACTTGTTGGTACAACCCAGACCAGGAGAATCCTTCCTGGGCAGTTGGAGCAGAGAGTTGGATAAGCCCTGGCACAGCTGCCCAGGGCAGTGGTGGAGTCACCGGCCCTGGAGGGAGTTAAAGGGTGTGCACATCTGGCATGTGGGGACATGGGTTAGTGGTGGCCATGGCAGTGTTGGACTCAATGATCTTAGAGAGCTTTCCCAACCCTAATGACTCCCTAATTCTCTAACATCAACCCTAATTCTCTAACATCAGTCTTTTTCTCTGCAGCATTGGAAACTCAAGGAAAATAGTGCCAAGCATGAGAACGGTGTAAAGTGACCCTGATGGGGGAGCTGGGATGTGGAAGCTCAGCAAGGTTTCCTTGTAGACACCAATGAGCTGAAATAGTTGTAATTGAAAGTGGGAATTCTCATGGTCGTGCTGAGCTTCATCTTAGTGTCAGCAAGTGTTTTTAAGCTCTCTGCTTATATTGGCATCATGCCTTTAAAATCAGGAATTCTTTGGCTGTAAAGAATAAATCCACAAAGGAGCCAGGGCTGTGTAGCTGGTGAGCTGGGGGTATGACACCTCTCAGGGGGAATAGATGTGTTATTTTGCTGTATAAACATATCACACACATCTTTGTGGTCCTTGGTGTATTAAACTGAGCTGTCAGGTTACATTCGATCAGTGTTCACAGGGTTATACCTTCCAAGCTGCTTTTGAAAGCTGGTTTTGTTCAAGCTCATCCAAGTAATCCTGTCACACACAAGTGGGATAAGCAGATGTCACGGGCATTTCAGGGAATATTGTGGATCTGTAGCCAAGGCAAATCAATAAGTAGGAGGGGTGATGGATAAACTCAAGATATTTTCCTCCCCTTGTCCTCTGATGAGGTTAACCCTGTGCTGAAGTGATGTTCCTATTAATAATTGGAGAAAATTAACCAGCCTTGCAGTGTTTTCTGGTTTTAATTGATGATTGTCTGGTACTATCACCTCATTTACTCTGGGCAGGTTTGAAGAGTGCTCCCACCCTTCTGCTCTGCCCACTGAGGGGTCACAGGGTGTTCTTGTAACAGCCAAAAGAGGAGAGAGGAAGGCAGAGAGGGGCTTTGGAGAAAGGGATGGAGGGACAGGACAAGGGGAATGGCTTCCCAATGCCAGAGGGCAGGGCTGAAATTCTACCCTGTGAGGGTGGGCTGGCCCTGGCACAGGGTGCCAGAGCAGCTGTGGCTGCCCCTGCATCCCTGGCAGTGCCCAAGGCCAGGCTGGACAGGGCTTGGGGCACCCTGGGACAGTGGAAGGTGTCCCTGCCATGGCAGGGGTGGCACTGGATGGGCTTTGAGGTCCCTCCCAACCCAACCCATTCTGGACTGGGTATAACTCTTGAGATTAGGTGCATAAAAAACCCTGGGTTTTGCCACTATTCCAGAGAATCCTGGCAGAAACTCCCAGGTGTTTGGGTCTAAGGCAGTTTTGAGCAGAGATCAGGAGCAGAGCTCATGGTTGGGCAGATGGGATTTGTATCCTGGCTCCAAGATTTGTGCACCAGTTTGGGAAAAGCCTTGTGCTGGTGCTGGAGGGTTGGGAAGCCCAGCCTAGCCTCACAAGGACGTTCTGTGTTTCTGTGTGTCTGGGTGTGTTTTAGAAGGATTGACATGACAAGATCTAGATGTCTTTGATTAAAAGGCAGAATTGAAACAGGAAGGTGAAACTCATTCATCACACACCCATTATGAGTAAAGAATATTCCCTGGTGACTTTGTTAGCATCACTTCCACCTGGGAAATTTTCCAGCCCATTTGGGAGCCCCTTCAGTCATCCCTCAGGACCTGGCTGTGCAATACTTTGGGGCTGTGTAGTTAATGATGTAATTTATTGATTCCCAACTGCATGGGTTAGGAAGTCAAGAGATTTTATTGGAAATAAACCTTTGGCTGTGTGTGTTGAAGCAGGATTGAGTTCTTGCATGGTCTGTGAGGGTGTTAGACCTGTCTGCAGCTCCTTCTTACTTACTGAAGTGCCAGGATTCCTGACAGACGGGTGTTTGGATATTCCCTTCTTTCCTTCCCTCTAGAAAGCTTTATCCCATTCCTTTGTACTAAATCAAGAGGTGCTTTTTAAAAACAATGAATTAAGTGCTGTTGTATGCTCCCAGTGTACAGCTATAGGAGTTACATTTATGGAGAGTGTTCTCTTTAACAGCTGGATGAAATAAATGGTTTCATGTGCAGCACTGGAGAACTCTGTACTCTCAAATCAAGGCCAGAAGCAGCTCAATGATTGAAGAATTGTCAGCATCTTGTGCAATCCCACTAAGTGCTTCTTTTCATTGATCTGCAACTTCACTGTTGGCAATTAAATCCCTTTCAGTGCAGAGTATAAACATTTTTTAACAGGAGGTAGCAAAATCTTTTGTCCTGAATGATTTTCTTCTCTGTTTTATAATTAAGTACAAAGTGTGTCACCAGCCTTGCTGTTCACTTGTGCTAAATACCTGCTCACTGTGGAGTAATTGCTATCAGCAGATGACAGAGCTGCAAGGAGCTGTGCTTTCGAAGGCATGTTCTTCATTTGCATAATCAAATGCTTTGTTAGTGTCCTTGGAAATTAGGATGAAAGATGACTGTGTGCTAAAAATGAGAAATTGTTTTTAGCAAATTATGTGTATCCAGTACAACAGCTGAGCTGCTCTGGGGCCTGTTTGATGCGTGTTGGCTGCTGCACCCACAGCCTCCTCCCTCCTGGCGGTAACAGCTCCTGGCACCTGCCTTCCCCATCCAGATATTGCACTGACCAACGTCTAATCAATATGAAATGGACAATCAGGGCTGCAATCTGATTAATTATTTCAAGCCTTGTAAAGTGCTTGTAAAAGAGCTGGTGGTCTGTGGGGTAGATATGTCCTGAATTCCAGGACTCCAGAGATGTCCTGGGGGTTTGTATGGGTTGTGACAGTTTGTACCAGCTCCCCACTTACCCATGGTAAAGCTGGAGAAAATGCTTTTGAAAGATCTGGGGTTTTATCTTGCATTAAGAAGTTTGGAGAAAATTTGAGTTAGGCAGATACAGTGTTGTCAAGAGTTAACTTACCAAAGCAGTGAAAGAAAATTAATACTATTTTAAAATTAAATGATGGGATAAAATATTTCTTTGGTAGGCTGAATGCTCAGTCCCAAAGATAATGCTGCAGAACACTGAAAACTCTTATCATTTTCCAATTTGTGCAGTAAGGACTTTGAACTTAATCCTAAACTTTCCTCTCAGGAAAGTGGGAAATTTAGTGCTGTTTCTGAGTTGATCTCTGAAGTTGCCTGAGGCCAGGCGTGGAGGCTGAATCCGGATGCAGGCAGGAGGAGCAGTGACAGGATATGGTACAGCCTCATTTCTGGATGGCACTCCAGACCTGGCTGTCCCACACCTGGGCATGGAAAAGCTGGATGATTTTATGTTTAAGAAAAAAGTTTGGCGGCTGTGAGTTTGACATGGTCCTGCAGCAGTGTCCCTGAGGGGATTTCATTCCCCAGGGCCAGGGGTGCCCAGGCCACTTGGGACTGGCCGGGCTGGGGGTGGCCATGGCACACCCTGTGCTGGCTCTTGGCACCTCCTGTGCTCTTTGGTGCTCCTGAACCCATCTGCACACATCTTGGCCAGGCACAATGAGAGGGTTCTGCACTGATGATTCTCTGGGAATGTCACATCTGGCAATTCCAACAGGGCTTTTTTGTCAGTGGAGAGCAGCTGGACTGTTCCTGTGGCTGTGATGTTCCCAATGACCACCCCTGGCCAACCTTGAACTCTTTGGGACTGTGCAGATGGGTTGAAAGGAGCCAGAACACAGAGTTTAGATCAGATTTTAGTGGTTTGCACGTTAGGAAGAGAGACAGTGATGGAAAGCTGCATATTAACTGTATTTATTACACAAATTCATGTCTCCAGAGGACAGTGTTTGCTGGCCCTCCCAGGTGCAGAGTCTCTCTGGGTCACCTGAGTCACTTGAGTTACCTACAGGTGTCCCCAGGGTGGCCTTGCCTGCTCCTTGGTGTGATGATAGTCACAAATACAGCAGGGTCACGTGGAGGGGACTGGAGTTCTGTGTCTTGAGTTTGTGTGTTTGAGTGAAAAACAGAGGATTTTGAGATTTAAGGCATATCAAAGGGTACAGGGATGGAAGATAGTGAAAGCGGATGGAAGATAGTGAAAGCTGCATTTCCTGTCTGGGAAATGGCAATGTTCCTCAGTCCTCAGCAGCAAATTCTGGCTTTATTCCTTTTTCAGTGGAAGAGTGGCTGTTGGTGGATGCAGTATCAGCCCAGTGGAAAAAGGGGAGCCTGTTTCAGCATCACAGTCACTGCTC
Source organism: Vidua chalybeata (assembly GCF_026979565.1). NCBI lineage: Eukaryota > Metazoa > Chordata > Aves > Passeriformes > Viduidae > Vidua > Vidua chalybeata. The sequence goes on along the minus strand of NC_071549.1, from coordinate 1,496,412 downwards.
TCCAGAATCCCAGTGCAGCAATTGCAGTTTATCCAAAGCAGAGTATGGAGACAGCCAGCAAATGAAGTTAGCTTGGTGCTTGTTTAGCTGCTGGGTGGAGATGAATTCCTCTGATGATAAACAATCTCAGAAAGTTGGGTTGTCAGTGTCATAGTGACATTAAGGGTTTTTTCCCCCAGAGTTTTTGCACTGAGCCAGTCAGGGTAGGAAAAGAGCAATCTTGTCTGTGTGACCTTGAAGTGCTGTTGATGAGGACTGGAGCCCTCCTCATGAAACCTGTGATTGGTGGCGTTTGTCACTGAGGAGGGATTTCAACTCCCCAAATAGATGCAGTGGGCCGGAGAACTGGTTCTGATTTATCCATCATGGTTATCAGCAGGCAGGGCTGTGTGTGCTGGGACTCCTGCACAGCTGGGCTGGGGCACAGTGTGGGTGCAGTGGTGTCACACAGGAGAGGCAGAACCCACGGGTACAGCTGGTGGGGGACTGGGAATAACATTGATATTACTGCAGGCAGCATCTCCCAAGGGCAGACTCACAGGAATGGCGCTCAGGGGCTGAGCAGTGCGGGTGTGAGCAGCAGCAGGGAACACCCAGGAGACAGGGGCATTCCCAGCCCTTTTCTCCCAGGGAGGAGAAGCAGATCCCAGCACTGAGCTGTGCTGAATAAATGTGACACATGAGAGAGGCTAAAGGAAAGGATTTAATGAATGCATTAAGAGCAAGGTGTTTCCTGTAGGTTTGGAAGTATCACCTCTGCAGGATTTCCAGACCACCTGCTAGAGCCATGTAGTAGGGTGACAAGGCTGAGTCCTCAAAGCCATTGTGTAAGAAAACCCAACAAACCCAAAAACTTGTAACTCCTACAGCCATAAGGACTGGGAACATAGATCCACCTATTCCTGAACAAGCTGTTGCTCATTTCTCTCCTCCCGGGGGACCTGCCTTAACATGTGTGTGAATCACATTCTAACTTCTAATAATGTTTGCTCAAAGAGGATTGATCCAAAGAGTTCATGCAAGCAAAGTTTCCTTTACCTAGAACCTGCAGATTATTGCAGTGAGATAGACCTTGGGCATATGGCAGAGTAATTGTTTTTGTCCTTCTGGAGTCCCACTCTTGCCCTCGTCATCATCCAATCCAAGTTGGTGGAGGAGCCTCTCTGCCTGTTACAGGTATTCCAGGAGTGAATAAAGAAGGTCCTCATAAAATAAGCCCTCTTTCTTGCTTCCTTTTTCTCCTCTTTACCTCCCTTTTGCCTCCCTTTGTCCCCTTTTTCCCCACCTCCTGTCTACAACCTATGAAAATCCTCTGCTTTACCAGGCTGTTCAGCCTTGCACCGGGCCTGTAAAACACTTAGTGAGCAGCTCCTGGTGTGGTTTATTTTTGATCTGTTAATGAAATTAAACCCAAATGATGCCATGTTTGTGACACATGGCTGCCAGGCTGCCTCCAGGGAGGCAATGGTTGGCAAACATGTGCCCAGGCCATGGGCTGGCAGAGTTCACTCCCCATCCTCTGAATTTCACTCCTTTACTTCAGGGTTTGCACAAAGGAGCTGTCAGCCATTTTCACTGAATGGATATTCTTTCATTATGCATTTAGTAATTTTACCCCTTAAAACTGGCGGAAGGAGGAGTAAAGTTTTCTTGTCTAAAGCTTATTTAGAACACTGGACCCTTTTTTAATTCTAAGCTTATCCCAAGCCCCTTCAAACCTTGCATGTTTCCTTTGGGCTGTGTTTCTGTAGTTGCTGAAGGTTTAAGTCAGTTGTTCCAAGTTGTTGTGCAATATGGCCCTAAATGGGTTCCTGATCCCCCACCTGCAAGGCAGCACCTTTCCCAGTCTTGGGTCAGCAACATTCCCCTGGATTTGTTCTAAGGGGTACCATGGATCAGATCCACACTGGCAGAAGGTTTGGAGAGCAGTTCCAACGGGAAATTGCTGTGGAGCCCCAGTCAGCAAAACTCCAATGTTTGGATGTTAAAATTATAATTATATTCATTATTAATAAAGAGTTGGGAAATAGAAGTAAGTCACTCCATGATCAGCCAAACCAAAAAAGCCAGGGCTGCTGCTAGTATGTGTTCTAAAATTCAGAGCTTGTGTCATGAGGAAGGGTCTGGAGCCCCAGGAGCAGCTGAGGCAGCTGGAAAGGGGCTCAGCCTGGAGAAAAGGAAGCTCAGGGGGGCCCTTGTGGCTCTGCACAGCTCCTGACAGGAGGGGACAGCCGGGGGGGGGTCTGCAGTGGTGCAGTCAACAACCTTGGAAGTGTTCAAAAAACATGTGGATATGGTACTTGAGTGGTGAACATGGTGAGGGATCGAACTTGGTGGTCTTAAAGATCTTTTGCAACGTTAACCATTCTGTGAGAAGCACGGAGCTCACGTGGTGTTGGCTCCCTCAGTGGGTCAGTTCCCTCCGTTGGTTCCCTCAGTGAGGGAGTGATGACGAGTAACAGCGATGGGCAACAGCAGCACTAAACAGGCTCTGTCTTCTCTGCCACGTGTTTTATTTTGAGCACAGTTACTGGGGCAGGTGGGTTTGATTCAGTTTCACATTTGCCTGGATGGTTCTTGATGGAAACAAAATGGAGCTGCCCGGAGTGCGAGTGGCCCAGCAGTGGCTTTGGGTTGGCCTGTCTGTGTCACATTTAACCATTTTCTCTCTCTGTTGTTGTTGTTGCAGATAAAGAGGTGGGAGTTGGCGCACTTGCTGACAATGACGACCCTGGTGCTAGGGGCCCAGCTGTCCCCAAAATATCAGGACTAGAAAGGAGCCAAGAGAAGAGCCAGGACAGCAGCAAAGACCCAATACTTGAGCCTGTGGTGCCTAAAGACCCCCATCCTCAGGTGACGCCGCCGCCGCTGGAGCCGCCACCCGAGGGCCGCTGCCCCAGCCCCGCACTCGCCCCACGCCCGGAGGCTCCGGCTCCAGCGCCCGCCCCGACCGTGCCGGTGCCCCCGGCCCCCGAGGAGCCCGGCCGCCCGCCCGCCGGCCAGCCCTGTGGTCAGCCCTGCGGCCAGCCCTCCGGCCAGCCCCCGGCCGGCCAGCACCCGCCGCGGCCGCAGTCGCCGCTGCCCCCGGCACACCCGGCCCTGCCCGCCGTGCAGCCCCATCCCCAGAGCCTCTCGCAGCCGCTCTCTGCCTACAACAGCAGCAGCTTGAGCCTCAACAGCTTAAGGTAGGTGCACAGAGAGGGGTCTGGGATGCTGGGCTGAGCCTGGAGGGGAACTGGATAAAGAAGGGACAGCACAGCCCATCCCATCCCGGGGAAATAAAGGGTACTTTGTGCATTTAACCTCGATTCCTCCACTGAGATGAGCCAGGATCACTCTCGGTGGCCCGGTGATCCCATAAACTGGGTATTTTAAGTTCATCTGCTTTGGATTTTTTTTCCCTGCCGTACTTGGGTTTTTGGAGGGAATTTTACACAGTGTAGATCAGGGGAAGAAAAGCCCAGTTCCTGCACTGGGCTGCTCACTGAATGAAGGCTGACAGTTTTCCCCTCCCATCCCTGCAAATATCTGTTTTCTCCAAGTGCTGCCATGCCCCAGGGAGAGCAGCCCAGGAGCCCTCGATCAAGGTCCAGCTGGTGACAGCAGTCACACACCAGGCACTTCACAGTTCCGTGTTTTCCTGCACTGCTGACACCTTGCAGGCTTCAGTGTTTTTCTCTCATGTGGCCACGGTGAGGTCAGCCTCACCTTTTCTCTGTAGATAACAAAGATGAGCAGTGAGATTAAACACTGTGTGCACAGGAACCCATGATGTCCCTCTGAGTCAGGGACCTCAGGTTTCCCCTACTCTAAGCTGGGTTGCCATTCTCCAAATCTGAGCTCCCAGCAGGCAGGTGTGACCTTCAAGACCTGGGGAAGTAGCGCTGTGGTTGCTTCATGGTTTGACTAAAGATTGGGAGGTGTTTAAAACCTGGATTTATTTTTAACCAAGCTGGTATTGCTTGTCTTTAAAAGTCACTGCGATAGAAGCGTGTCGTTACTTGAAATAAAGACAAGCAGCATTAAGCCTTCCATGAATGTATTTTAAATACTCACTAGTAGGAAATGAAACCTGAAAAATTGCAGGTGGTGTAATCACAAATACTTCTTTTGTTGACTCGTCTTATCTCATTTTATTGTGGAGTAGAGAGGGACATTACCTGTACAATAAGCACAAATCTGTTGTTGCCTTCTCAACTTCATTTCACATTTTCTGCAGTCTTTCATCTTAGTAATTCACTTAAAAAAAATTAAATTTTTATTAATGCAGTGATTTTGAGTTTCATTTGCCTGAAAACATGAACCAGGAGCAGTCGTGTAGAAAGAACCTGATAATTAAGTCATGAATGTACAGGGCTGATTACTCCTTTGTGCTGTTGTGGGACAATACCAACCTCTTACAGCAAGGGAGAGCACGGCTCGGGTGTGTGGGGACCACCGGAAGTAAAAGAGGCCAGAGCAGGTGTTGGAGAAAGGGGTACCCCAGTGCTAGGACTGGAAATGGTAACTGGGATTTGTAACACGAGTTACACCCGTGCTGTTCGACGTGAGGGGCTGCTGAGGTTGTGTTCCTGTGTGTGTGCTGGGCCTTTTCTCTCTCCTGACGGCTCCTCCTCTCCTTCACAGCAGCAGCAGGAGCAGCACCCCCGCCAAGACCCAGGCGCCTCCCCCGCACATCTCGCACCACCCGTCGGCGTCGCCGTTCCCGCTGTCCCTGGCCAGCCACAGCCCCCTGCACAGCTTCCCGCCCGCCCTGCAGCCCCCCGCTCACCCTCACCACCCCAATATGTTTGCCCCTCCCACGGCTCTGCCCCCGCCACCCCCGCTGACCTCAGGGACGCTGCAGGTTCCAGGACACCCAGCTGGGAGCACTTACTCAGGTGAGAGCTGTGACGGACGCTGCTCTGGGTTTGGTCAGCATGACTGGGCTTTGGGCCTTGTGGTGAGGGCTGCTGGTGGGGAGAAGCTGTACTGACTGCTGAACACAGTGACAGCAAAGCCAAACAAACACCTAGGCACAGCCAGAGACTTTCCCTCTGTCCTGGGACTGACTGCTTTGGGAAGGCTGTGGTTCTCCCAGGTTAGTTTTGTTAACCCACAGGGAAAACACAGCTGAGTTCACGAGGTGCCCACGTGGAATCTGTGCCCCCCACAGCAAAGGTCTCCACGCAGTTGTGGTCTGTGCCCAGCGGAGTTTCCCTGGCTTCAGGGAGAGTCTGTGCTGGCTGAGCTCACAGCAGTGCTGGGCTCAGGTGTGCTCAGAAGGTTTGGGTTGGAGGGACCTTAAAGCCCATCCAGTGCCAGCCCTGCCATGGGCAGGGACACCTCCCACTGTCCCAGGCTGCTCCAAGCCCTGTCCAGCCTGGCCTTGGGCACTGCCAGGGATCCAGGGGCAGCCACAGCTGCTCTGGGCACCCTGTGCCAGGGCCTGACCGGGGAAGAAAATGGAGCATTTGTGAAATGTAATTTTGTGTCCATGAGCACCAGGGTGCTTATGTGAGCAGCAGCCACTTGTTTGCTCACTCCAGCCTGCTCTTCCACCCTCACCTATTTAGGACTGGGTCCATGTCCATAAATGCTCAGAGAAGTGTGAAAACAGGCTTGACGACAGGGGAAATGGAAACTTTGTAATGTCTCAGGCCTTCAGGATCTGAGGGAAGACCTGAGGGGGCTTTCTTACCCTGTACTGCCTCATGATTATCCACAGACAGCAAAGGAAGCGGCACAAGGCCTGGAAAAGCCCCAGAGCTTGGGGGAGTTGTTTTATTGTTTGTTTTCCCCTGCACTCGGCATTGGTGAGGCCACACCTGGAGTGCTGTGTCCACTTTGGCCCCCCAATTTAGGAAGGACATGGAGGGGCTGGAGTGTGTCCAGAGAAGGGCAGCAAGGCTGCTGGCAGGTCTGGAACACAAGTCCTGTGAGGAGGGGCTGAGGGAGCTGGGGTTGTTGATCCTGGAGAAGAGGAGGCTCAGGGAGACCTCATCACTCTCTGCCACTCCCTGACAGGAGGGTGCAGCCAGGGGGGGTCGGGCTCTGCTCCCAGGGAACAGTGACAAGACAAGAGTACCCAGCCTTAAGCTGCACCAGGGGACGTTTAGGCTGGACATTAGAAACAAATTCTCCACAGAAGGAGTGATGGGGAATCTGAATGGGCTGCCCAGGGAGGTGGTGGAGTCACTGTCCCTGGAGATACTTAGGAAGAGACTGGATGTGGCACTCAGTGACAAGAAGGTGTTGGGTCACATGTTGGACTCGATGATCTCCAAGGTCTTTTCCAAGCCCGTTAACGCTGTGACTCTGTGCTTGTGTGTTTCAGAGCAAGACCTCCTGCGCCAGGAGCTGAACACGCGGTTCCTGGCCTCGCAGAGCGCCGACCGCGGGGCCTCGCTGGGCCCGCCGCCCTACCTGAGGACAGAGTTCCACCAGCACCAGCACCAGCACCAGCACACACACCAACACACCCACCAGCACACCTTCACGCCCTTCCCCCACGCCATCCCTCCCACTGCCATCATGCCGACGCCAGCACCGCCCATGGTGCGTACCCCAGGCAGAAATGTGAGGATAAGTAGAGCACAACTCTATTCTTTATTACAAAAGTATTGTGGAGAATTTGCCAGGTTGTGGGGAAGGGCTCCTGTGCTGCCCAGGGGTATCTGGGCAGGAGAGGCAGGGCTGTCCCTCTGTCACAGTGTGAGGTTCAGGTAGCAGCACAGGACTGAGGGACGAGACTCTGGCCAGTCCTGCTTGGAGTGTTCACTCAGGGGCCTCTTCCGTTGTCCTGTCCCGAAAAGATCTTGATTTACTTTGAAGAAAGAAAAAATCCCAAACAGTTTAATTGGAAACTAATTTTCTGCATATTTTTTCCTCTCTGTTGGTTGCCAAATAATAGAGAAGTTTTCTTCTATTTTGCCAACAGAAGTAAGGCAAGGAAATATAAAGTAACTAGTTTGTGCTTTGATCCCTTTGCAGTTTGACAAATATCCTACAAAAGTTGACCCCTTCTACCGTCACAGTGTGAGTTTTATTGCTCTGTTTCCAACTGACTTCACTCCTTTTCTGTGGTGGGTTGGGATCACCACTCAATCAATGGCAGCGTCAAATCTCTCCCTAATCATCACTCCAGGATTTACCATTATCGTCCTTGGTTGCTTTGGCTTTTGAAGGCTTGCATTCATGGTGCTTGTTTCTGATAAAGATGCAGTATCAGCTTTTCCAATCAAAAGATCTCTTGCTCACACACCGTTTGGATCCAGGTTTGATGTGAAAAGATGAGACAGAAGGGCTGACTGTTCCACGAAGCAGGAGATAGCAGTGATTCCATCACGGTGTTTCAGTTGTGCCACAAACCCTTGGGCTGATATTTTTGCTAAGGAACTTAAAATGAACTGACAAACTATCAGACAAATCCTCCAGGGATAGATAATCTAATAGTTTTCCCAATCTATCATATTTTGTTTGATAAAATCTGAAAACCTGTCTTATTCATATTTCAAAGGCTCATCTGATCCACTGGGCTTGTTATGTTTTGAAAGCTCTGTGTGATGACAGCAACATGAATCCATCTATGCTCTAGATGTGTTTACCTAAGCTACCAAAAATGTTGCTTATCAAGACGAACTGATTTTTAAAATTCCAGTTACATGTAAAGCTTCTGCTCCTAAGGGTTTCAATCCACTGATTGATTTGCTGGTGAACTCTGGGTTGTATTTTCTTCATCCTATTGGCAGAGGCAGGTGTCTGGCAAGAGTTTCTTAATCCAAGAGCAATATTTTGATGAGAGAAGGAGTACTGCATCAGCACTCAGAAATCTGCAGAGCATTTGGCTTTATGTGTTGGTTTTGCTTAGAAGTGGAACTGGGCAAAAAAAACTGGTTAAGACGATGGTGTCTGGATTAAACACACCCCTGCTCACAGCCTGTCCTGCCCCTGAACTGTCCTGTCCATGTCTGGCACTTCATTTGAGTAGCTGGGACTCAGTGTTGGCAGGCTCAGAGCTCCAGGAACACTGGGCAGACATTCCCCCTTCCACTCCAAAGGGCACTGCTGCTCACCTGCACCAATGTTCAGTTGCACTCTTGATTTGCTGAGCTTCAGGAGATCGTCATCAGTGTGGCCTGTGGATCCCAGCAGGGACATGGAATTGGGAGATAGTACATGGATTTGAGACAAATCAAGCACAGAAGTTGGCAGTGTAGGATAGGAAGCGTTGCAGAAGTCTCCAGCTGTATCTGCTGTTCAAATTCAGTCAAATAATACCAACAATCTGGGAGCTACCTGGATTGCAAAGGTTATGGCCTCACCCCTCTAAGGTCAGGAAAGCTCCATGCTGTGCTCCCTTAGCCAGGGAGCCGTGCTGGGACCAAGGCATGGATCTGGCCTCTCCTGCCTTCCCTGGGGAAAGGTTCGTCCTTGGGAAGGGGCTGCCCCGTGGTCAGTGTGGGACATCTGCTCCCAGGGGATGCCCATGATGTCTGCACTGGGGTAACAGCCTGTCTGTGACCCCAGTGAGGCAGGCCAGGCCAGCCACGTGTCCCCTGGTCCCACCCCTGGGACTGGTCAGGGCACAGGGAATGGGAGATGCCCCTTAGCTGGGCTGGGGCACACCCACAGGGCAGGAGAAATACAAATACTGTCAGAATGTGGCACTTCTGCAGAGCTGTTCTGGGGACAAGAGCTCCCTCTGTAGATTCACACCTGGAGCTCAGATACCTTAAAGCTGGCAGTGAGTGTGGGTGAACTTTGTAGGAGACCAGGGTCTGTTTGAGACTTGAAATCCATCTACTTTGGAACAGGGAATGCAGCTCACATAGCAGCTAATGTTGAGTTTTAAATCAGTGTTATTTCTTCTCTTTTAGCACAGTGAGGCTTTGCTTTTACCTGCAGCTGCTGCCAGGTCTAGTTTAGCATCACATACACCTGGCCAAGGGAAGCTGTGGTCACTTGATGTTTCCCCAGGGAAAGCTAGAAGGGAAGGCTGCTGCTCAAAAGAGAAAGAATACTGAGGAAGAAGGAAACATTGGACTATGAAATATGAATTCTGAAAGCTGGAGGAATTTAACTGATACAAATTAATCATGGAGATAAACTATATTTTATTAATAATTCTGACCTTGAGGAAAGGTCACATTTAATTAACTTACCACTTGTTATAAAACTGAGGAAAGAATTCATTTTTATTAGTCATAGCCAATAGAATATGAAGTATTACATCTTTTGCCATCACTTAGAATTAGTCCATTACACAGAGAATTAAAGACAGAAGACACTGGAGAATTTAAAGCACATTTTACTCATTAAAAGTTATTGTAAATGAGGACAAATGTCTCTTAATGGTTTCTCAAATGCCTACAGTTCAGTATCAACTAATCTCAAAATGTTTTCTGCACCATTGGATGGAGCAAGTCCAAATTAAATAGAATTAAAAACAACAGCAGCAACAGAAACGGAGGCTCAATACCAGCCTTTTAAACTGAGAAAATCTTCTGATATCTCTGAAATGTTTTCTCAGCTTTCAGTAAATAAAATATGGATAAATGACATTGCAAGATAAGCTAGTGGAAGGAAAAATTATGAAGAAAAGCACACATGTATGCCTGGCATGTCCAAATCCATCACAACTTTGTGGTACTGATTTACTCTGGGATGGGATTTGCTCAGTGTTTTCCCACCCCTTATGTCCAGTCTTTGACTTTGCCCAGTCCTGCTTCTGTTCAATTGGCCATTAACTCATTTTTTTTTTTAATCTTAAAAGTAGCACACATTAGTTTGACTTTGCTCAGCCATGGTCAGAGGGGAATTGGTCTCAGCCAAAGAACCCTGTTAGATTTTAGGGTGGCAATTCCAGTGGAGCTGGATCCTCTCTTAGATCTATCCCCTTTGAGATCCATCCCTTCCTAGATCCATCCCTTCCTAGATCCATCTCCTCCTAAATCCATCCCCTCTGAGATCCGTCCCCTCCTAGATCCGTCCCCTCCTAGATCCATCCCCTCCTAGATCCATCCCCTCCTAGATCCATCCCTTCCTAGATCCATCCCCTCCTAGATCCATCCCCTCTGAGAACCAGAGGTTTCACACCAAGAATGGGTTTGGTGTGTGATGCTTTAAATCCCTGACTCCCACCATGAAGCAGTTTGGTGTGTGCTAGCAACATATTCATGGAATTGGGAGAGTTTTCTGTCACAGCAAGAGGCAAAGGTTCACTGGCAGAGCACAGAGACAAGGACAGATTAGGATGTGATGGTTTATCATGGAATCACAGAGTGGGTTGGGCTGGAAGGGATGTTAAAAACCATCTCTTCCACCCCTGCCATGGCAAGGACACCTTCTTCTAGCCCAGGCTGCTCCAAGTCCCGTCCAACCTGGCCTTGGGCACTGCCAGGGATCCAGGGGCAGCCACAGCTGCTCTGGGCCCTGTGCCAGGGCCTCCCCACCTTTACAGGGAACAATTTATTTGTTTACTTTACTTGCTTGTTTCCCTTGTGTCTGCATTAGCACAGAGCAGCATCTCATTTGTTCCCAAATTCCCTTAGGACAGAGCACTGGGCTCAGGGAGGTCAGTGGAGATGGGCATGTTTTTGTGCTGAGCAGTCTCTCTTTATAAAAAAGACTCCCATCCATTTCTGGGAGGTTTTTGTGCTAAGCAGTCTCTCTTTATTAATAAACTCCCATCCATTTCTGGGAGGTTCTGCCTTAACATTTTGTTTAAATACTAATCTTTAACAAATCAGATTGTCTGTCTGCTAATATTAGATGTGGCAGGATATCCTCTCAGACAGACTAATGAAGTAAGAATTGTGCATATTTTCCTCATTTCCTACAGATACCATTAAAATCCCAACCTACTAATGGAGTTTTAATGATACAATATCCTAGAACTCGTAAGGGTTTTTTCCACTTAAACAGGAGATTTCTGAGTCTCATTCAGCTCAGGATTCTGCCTTTTCTCTTGAAACAAGTCACAGACTGAAACAATTTAAAACCTCTCTCCAATTTAAAACTTAATAATTGAGGAGCAAATGTCTCCCTTATGCTCTGCTGGCCTGAGGCAGGTACAGGTTGCTGGCTGTCTGATTTTGGAACTGCTTTTAAGCTCTAAACCTCATGACATCTGTGAACATCCCATCGACTGCTTTAACTAACATTGTTGCAATGAGATCACTTCAATGCTTCTCATTGAAGTTTTCTCCATGTAACATTTTCCTACTGTTCTGCAGGAATGCTCTCTGTGTCCTCAGCTGCCTGTGCTGGTGGTGACCCAGTGTTGATGTTCTTCTCTTTCTGTTGCAGCTGTTTCACTCCTATCCTCCAGCTGTATCAGGTATTCCTCCCATGATCCCTCCCACCGGCCCTTTTGGCTCGCTGCAAGGAGCTTTCCAGCCCAAGGTAAGGCAGGAATCACCTGGGACTGCAGCCAGGCAGGGCTGGGCTTAGCTGGGGGTTCACATCCTGGAGAGGCTTGAGCTCTGACCTACAGCTTCATTCCACAGGGCACTGTTGTCTTTTTCCAGATGTACCACAAAGAGAAGTTATTTCTCATTAGGTTCAGATACATCTACAAACTTTTTTTTTTCTTTTAATTATTTATATAAAGGCATGGTTAACTTTAGAAGCAATATAATTAGTTCTGAGATAGTGTGCATTAATGAAAGGTCATGTAATAATCAGGATTTTAAGAAATGATGCTCATTCTTGTTTACTCATTTCCATAATTACCTCCCAGCTCCAGCACAGTGCAGAACACTGATTTGGCTCTACTCATGGGTGATAACTGGGGGAGAGAAATGTGGCTTTTCTCTTTTGTTTTTATGGAGTCACTCTTTATTTATCAGTGGGAGGAAGTAAGTCTGTAGTCTTTGCAACTAAAGACCGAAATCATGAGTAGAATTTCTGCAGAGGATTCTTCCTTAAATTGGCCCATCCACTCTAATGACTGAATATGTAAATTGCAGTTCATTAGTGAGATTCTTTGTCTGTATGGTAATCAGACTGTTAACAACTCTCTTACTTAATTGTCAGTTACGCTGGAGTTGATTTCTGTTTTCTTCATTTTGACATAGGAACAAGCTCTCTCTACATGTAGGGGGTTGGGTTGTTTGGTGTGGTTTTTTTTGTTTTGTTTTGTTTTTTTGGTGGTTTTTTTTTGTTTGTTTTGTTTTTTTTTTTTGTTTTTTTTTTTTTTTTTTTTTTTTGTTTGTTTGTTTGGGGTTTGGCTCCCCATGAAACCGCATTTTATTAACTGACTATTAAAGTTCAAATAATGGGAAGGGCTTTAATTTTTCCAACTGGATGTTTTCCTGATACCCATATTGTGGCAGTCCCTGTGGATGGAGTTGAGGTTCTTGTGCAGTGATGCTCTGTGTGCTGAGTGCATCACTGATAATCAGCAGAGCAGGGGCTGGGTCCTCCACATGCTGCTTTTGATGCTGTGTCATAAATGTGTTCCTAATCAGGTTTTTCACATTAGAAGATTTTCCAGTTTAAACAGTCACTGTTCCCTCAGTGGTTTTGATTAAAGTAGTGGGAAGTTGGTGGACAATCAAAGTGTGGATATGGAGATGATAATACTCCTATTACTGAGTGGATTGTAATGATTGGCTTTTCCTTTATAAAAAGTTTATCTCCATTGCTTAGACAAAGTAATGAAAAAGAATTATTATTTTGCACATTTTGTTGCTTGTAGGCATTGTAACTGTTGTGCAGCTCATTAATGGTGTCTCTCCTTGTGGAATTTCCAGACTTCCAATCCTATTGATGTTGCAGCCAGACCTGGAACGGTCCCACATACCCTTCTACAGAAGGATCCACGGGTCTGTAAAAACTGTTTTCTTTTTCTCAAGTCAATCTGTTCCTTCTGAAAACCTTGAATGCTAGAGCTGCCATCTTCAGAAAGTCCAAATTAACACCCTAAAACCAAAGTAGTCTGAGCTGTTTCATCAGAGAGGGATGTAGAAGTTCTGTGGGAACATTTAAAATAGCTCCTGTGCAATGGCAGAGCCCTGTCCTTGCTGGCAGCTCTCTCCCCCCAGGCCCAGGGGTAAAGGCATAAAAGTCCAATTCAACATAGAAAATGCACAAACCTCCCCAAGATTTGTGTTTGTACTCTGTAATTGTTTTTAATGTGGGTAATGACAGCTATTCCCTGGGTTACTGTAGCATTGATTGCCCCAGTGAAATATGGATGCACTTTATTGATCACTCGGTGCTTCTGGATTTCTGAGTTCCAGGGGATGTGAACAGCATTTATTGCCTCAGCACTCTGTCCCTCTGCCCAAGGGTTATTGGTGTGTTTGAATTGATGGCCATTATTTCCATGAGGAACTTCACACTCACATATTTTTAGCATAACTCTCAGACAGAAGCACTGAGGAGGTCTCCCCAAAATTCCAAGTTGTGGCATGGCTGAACTTCCAGAGCTGTTGTCTCTGCATTGGGCCAAATTCTAGTACTTTGGGTTGCTCAGCAGTGGAGCTGAGGTTGAGCTTTACACCAGAAGGAACCACATTTCTGTTTGTTTGGCTAAGTGCAGAGATAACCAGAACCTCCCATCAGGAAGTCATTTAGCTTTATGTTCCCTTTCAACTGGGAGTGAGTTTCGATTATTTCAAGATGATGCATTGTGCCATCACCGTGTCTGCTAAGTACCTTCTGCACCTATAAATCTCCTTTAGTATTGCATTTCAAAACAGAAAATCCAAAACAAATGAGCAGTACCCAATAAATTGAATTATTTCCCAGCATTTATTGATGAAATACGAGCAAAAAAAGGGGAATAAAAAATAATCTACTCCAAAAAAAAAAAAAAAAAACCCAATAGACCACATCAAAAATAAAAATGAGAAAATTGGGGTTTTTTATGGGCCCTGTTTACCAGCATCTGTTTCAGTGTGAAAATAATTAAGGCAAAGCCCATTTCTGCCAGAAAGGAGCTTGGGCAGCAGTGAGGCACAAGGCCATGACCTTGGCTGGTGGGTGGACACACTGCTGGTGTGCAGGGCATGGCTGACACCCCATCCCAGCCATCCCAGCCCCTCTGTGGGATCGAGCTCTGTCCATTATCCAGCCTTGCCATGAGCTGAGGAGCTCTGAAAGATGAGAGCAGGAGTTTGCCCAAAGGACAGATCTGTGCCTCCGTCAGAGCAGTTAACCAGCCATTTCTGCAGCATTAAATCAACAAATTGCTGCTGCTGCCAGGGGCCAGAGCTCTCTGTGAGCCTGGTGGAGCTGCTCGTCACCACTCAGGTGCCACAGCCAGGGGGAGGGGACAGCACAGAGATGGAGGCTCAGGACTAATTATTATCCAAAAGGGCTTCATTTGAAAGTAAAATTCTAACATTTTAATTTCATCTCTTAATGAAGCAATACAGATTTGTTAATTAGAGCAATTGTTTGAGTGACAGGCATGTAACCAAGCTGTCATTTCTTCTTCACAGTTGACAGATCCGTTCAGGCCCATGTTGAGGGTAAGAAATCTTCCTGTGCTCCCATTTGTCAAGCTTGGCTCAGTCCCACCAGGTTGCAGCACAGAATAATTCCAAATGAGAGCTGCCAAGTGTCACCTGGACAGTTCTGCCCTGCTTTTGGGGAGAGCATGGGCACTCCTGCTGCTCCTGATCACTCAAGGACAAGGCAGAGTTTCACAGTTGGAAGTTTTGCTCTTCTCATGCAACCCCTCATGTGAACTCATGAGGTTATATATTGATGCAAATCCTAGAGATCCTGGCAGTGATTCCCTGTTACTTCACTGCACTCTAAAGGAGTTTGCTTTATTATTTTACTGAGTGTTTTCAGTGTTATTCAGTGTGGTATGTCCCACCTAGGTATCTCACTGTCCACTGTAAACAGACAATCCACTTCAAACACAAAATGTTTTAAAAATAAGGCTCTAAAGATCCAGTCCATGATCCATCACTCATCCAAAAGGGTTTTTTTTAAAATTTTCAGCATATTCAAGAAAAAGGTCTAGATTTTTCTTTAGTGAACTTGCTAAATCACTAGCACAGCCAGTTTTTGCAAATTAGCAAAAGGCTTGAGTTTAGGGTAGTATGTCTCTGAGATAGAGTTATTTTTTTATTATTTAATTATTGGTTGATACACAGCTAGAACTAGAAGGCAGACCATAGAAACAGTTTGTGAAACATTTAATTCACAAGTATCTTAAGGAGACTCTTGAATTCCTGTGATAATTTTTAAATCTGCAGGAGTCATTACTAGTGTAGGTAACTACAGACCCCTAAGTAACAAAATTGAAGAAAGTATCTCTCAAATGAGTCTTTTTCAGACAGTCTCCAGCTGTGCTGGAAATGGAGTACAAACTCAACAGGAGGACTAACAAGCACTCTGGTTCCTGCCTCCCTCTCTCTTCCCTGTGACTCAGGGGGACAGGGAAGATGCAAAGACTCCCCCGGAAAGAGTGATTTGAGTGACCTCCATTGTTTTCGGCACATTTATGAGCTGAAGTCTTGGAGGGATAGACAGCAATTACATGAGGGAGTCAGATGAATTTTGAAAACCAGAGTGACCTTTATAACCACTTGCATTTTCATCTTTTGGTGGAAACTCCAATCCTAGCATTTGTGGAAATGACCTGAGTGTGCAGCTGTGAACAGTCCAGCTGTGCAGGGCAGCTGCTCACAGGGACACAGCTTCACAGCTTTCAGCAGCACAAGCTGCACTCTCAGCCAGTGGATTACAGGAGTGTATCCAGCTGGAGCATTCCTGGATAGCCACATAAATTCCCTAGCAAGGGACAAGCCTTTCCATTTTGGCTTTTCCAGGAGGATGGAAAACTTTGCTTTCAGTTGTCTTGGCATGGGGATCCCCTAGACCAAACCAGACAGGGCTCAGGGTCTATTTTCTTCTAGAAATAAAACAGAGCATCACAGGTTTTTGAAAGTTACTGATTCATATCTTGTTTTTCCAGAAACCTGGCAAGTGGTGTGCTATGCACGTTCACATCGCCTGGCAGATCTACCATCACCAACAGAAAGTCAAGGTCAGTGCCTGGGAAGCCTGGACTGGGGGTGGAGGGCACAGAGCAGAGCTCAGAGAGGAAGGGCTGGCTCTCACCTGACCACTTCTGTGCCATGGCCAGTGCCTTGGTAAAGTCACACGCATGGCATTGAGCAGAAGCCTCCTTTCTGAGGGCTGGTATATAAGGATGAAAAGCTGAAGGCAGAGTCTCAGCAGAGTGGGATGTGCTGGAGCCAGGACAGCAGGTCCTGGGTAGGGGCTACAGCTCTGTAGCTAGGAGGGGTGAAATGGAGGTGAGCTACAAGGTGGCTTTTATTTATTTATTTATTTATTTATGGCTGAGGACACAAATGTATCAAGTGGGGTTTTTTTCTGGAGGCACTAGGCATGTGTATTCACTTCCTCTTATTAATGTTCAGGGGCAGGAAAGGGTGCAGGAAGACTTCTGTCCCTAGGATGCTTTACCAGTGTGGCTGCCCAGGCAGGCACAGCCTCTCAGGGGATGTTGTGTTATCAGACACTGCCTCACTGCACTGAAGGTTAGGGGATGGAAGTCCCATCTTAATTGTTTTTCAAGCTCTGAGACTTCAAGGGTGAAGGCCATGAGTAGTTTTCCATTCTTACTTAACTGAATTTCCATTGCACATAGACTCTGGGAAAGTTTATTCCCCTTTATGGTATTTTCACTGTACCCATCACTTAAAGATCTTGTGTTGCTCCTAAAGTTTTTCAGTAAGTCACGAATGGTTGTTGTTCTTCACTGCTCATACTTCAGGAATCAATAGCTCGTGTTAGAAACTAAAATTACCAGGGAATCCTTAGCACTTTGCAGTTTGTGTGTGCACTTGAATTGTGTAGGGTAGTGCTATAAGAATATGAAGATGTTGAACAGCTATGAAAACCTGCAGCTAATAGAGTTTAAAAATAACCCTTTTAAACAAGGTTGACAGGTTAATTTGCTGCAGTAGACATATCTCTCTTTTCTGCTTCCTTATGTTTCCCCTGCTAGTGATCTTCATTCATCTTCCCATTATCAAAAAAGACAAGATTATAGACCTAGAGAGTTATATGTCCTTTTTTTTATTTTATTGAAAAGGTATTTTCTTGAAATGAAATTATTATTCCCATGCTATCTGTGTCCTTTGAATCTTCCTTGATTTGATATTCAGAGAGAGGTCAAACCAGTATATTTATAACTCACAGTAAATGCCATTTTCATGCAGCCATTTCTTTTACCTCATACTTTTCCACCTTGCAAGTTAAAAAAAAAAAAAAGAATAAAGCCCACAAGCACATGAAAGGAGGTTGGCTCAAGTTTTTGAGGCTGTGCATGATGATGTTTTCAAGAATAATTCAGAAGTGTGTCTGGTCAGTAAGGAGAGTTAGGGTTCCCTGGGTACACAGGAACCGTGTCCCCATCCTGATGTGACCACAAAGGGGGAATCTCTGCCCGAAGGCTCACAGAGGACAATTTCTCCTTCTCCTTACTCACTGCCATGGTTGTGAAGGTGCCTTTTCTTCTGCACAAGCTGAAGGTGCTGCCTGACCACAGAGCAGGGAATCAAATGGGCTGGTTTCCAGTTTGCATGCGGTGCCACAGGACTGCTGCCAGTAACAATCTGGCCCAGTAATTGCTTGCAGAGGGCAGCAGCAGGCACTGAAGGAGCAGGCACAATGGGAAACTGTAAAATACAACCTTCCTGACCTCAGGAAAAATTGCATGCAGCTGTGGATGCTGTTTGGCTGCCTGTGCCTCTGCAGCAAGACCTAGGTAACCTCTGAACACCTCAGGGATTCAACAGGGCTGCACAGCAGTCAGGGCACAGAGCACATTTACACCCTGCTTACACTGCCCACTGCTCAGGAGAGGATTTATGCTCCATAATTGGGCCTCTCTCCTTTAGGAAGGGCCTTACAGCCTGATCTAAGAGCAGTGCAGACATTTACATTGATTTTTGTGGGCACCACGCTCAGGTGTTACACATTTTCTGGAAATAGATTAGGAAGGATTGGCATCCAGGGGCTGCTCTCCTGAACAGCAGCTGGGGAGAAAAGAAATCTGACCATTTCCCTGGTACTATTTTAAGGTAAACCAACACATTTAGAAAGCTTTTCACACATCCATGGTATTCCTGTTCCTCTTCAGACAGGGGATTTGTTCGTTATTTAGAGCAGCACCATTCATATGGCTGCAATTAAAGCTTCAGTCAGCTTTTGCTATTCCGAGTAATGCCTGTCAGGGGTTTATAACTTGGTTGTTAAAAAAGAATAAAAAGAGTTCACAGCATAAAAATCTGGCACACAGGCTTCAACTGAGGCATTTGTATTTTCTGAATGCCTTTTAACTATTAAAGCACTTCAGTGTTACTTCCTTAAAAGACTTGACCTTGACTTGGCCACCTTTGCAGTTTCAGTATTCTTGCAAGCCATTATCTCCAGACATAGATAATGCCTTTGTTTCCCTTTTTTTTTTTCTTGTTTTCCTGCTTTTTTCTTTTTTTTTTTTTCTCATGACTACACAGACATGTTTCTAGCACTTGAAAAACAGCTACAAGGCATGCACATTAATTTGATCATAACTTTTTAATATGCATATTTATATCATTGTAATAGTCTGTACTCGGGGCTGGCACAGTATTAAATACTGATTTATAAAGCATAGCCTGCTCCACAACCACTGGTAAGATCTCCTGGTTCCTTGTTACCCATTTATAAATCCTTTCAGCTGCCCTGCACAATTAATCAGCAATCTGCATTTAGGGAGTTCTGGCAGCACAGGTTATTGGGAATTTGGTTTTCTTCCTTCATTCTATAAAACTACTGAAGTGGGCACCACTAAAACGAGGATGTGGCACGAAGAAGAGCACATCCTTCATCCGCTTATCACTCACAATGCAGCTGCCTCATTCAAATTCCCCTCACAAAAGGGAGGCTGCTGACTCTAACACATGTAAATAAAGACATGCAGCACTGAGTGTGGAGTGGGAGCTGTCAAAGTGGGACTCAACCACTCCTGCTCTGCACTCTGCTTCCTTTCAGCCCCTCATGAGGAGCACTGGAGGATGCTTTGCATCCAGCATTTCTTGGTGGCAGCTATCCCTTGGAAATGAGTGTTTCTGGTGTCCGTGTCTGGTCTTTCAGCACCCCTGCCAGCAGGGACCAGGGCCAAGCTGACATTCCCATTTATTATTGTGGGACAGACCTGTCCTTACAGCTCAGCAAGTGTCTGAGGCCTTTTCAGAGAGTTTTATGTTTGTTGTTGAAGGCAGTTCTTTGCTGAACCCTGTGGAGGGGTGGGTGTGAGCATATGTGAAAACACTGGTGAAATTAGCCAGAAATACGAGCTTTTCCCTTTTTGCCTTAGATCTCCCTTCCAGGAAAACAGCTGTGCACCTGTGCTCGGGATCCCAAAAGCCAATATTCTTGTTAAAACATCAGTATGAATGAGCTGCTCTACCCACAATCATTCTGGAAGTGCCTTTTGCTGTTATATTTTCAGACAGTCTCTTCCAAGTTCTGTTTTCCATTTCAGAAACAGATGCAGTCTGATCCACACAAGCTGGACTTTGGCCTGAAACCAGAATTTCTGAGCAGGCCACCAGGCCCCAGCCTTTTTGGAGCCATCCACCACCCCCATGACCTGGCTCGGCCATCAACTCTCTTCTCCACAGCCAGTGAGTACTGAAAGTGAAATCCCCTTCTTGCTCCTTGCTCATTAAAATGCTGATCCTTGCCATGAATTTCCCATATGCTTTGGCTTACGAACTCTCTGCAAGACATGCCAGGGGTTATTAGTCTATTTGATAAATATTTAAAAATTATTCTGTATGCTTTTATATAAAGCCCAACCTGCTAGAACACTGCACAGGTAGTAAATGAAGGAACATTTCCTCACAGAGTGATGTCTCATGCATCGTGGATGTGAGATGTTGGAAATAAGGTGTATTTCACACGCATTTCCTTTTTGTTTCTGACCTGAAACATTCATTCCCCTGCATCCCTTATCCTCTAGCTAGGTATTTCTGTTTGGAAAAGCAGCTGCTCTTTGCACAGGATCCTGTGAGCCCCATGCAGGGCACAGCAATGTCAGCTCACATGAGCTGTTAAAGAAGGGACAGCCCAGAGCACAGCGAGTCCCTCTCTGAGCCTTTGCTGGGAATTGACCCCTTTTGCTTTGTTTTGGCAGGTGGGGGGCACCCAGCCGGGACCCCTTTTGGCCCACCACCCCACCACAGCAACTTCCTCAACCCTGCTGCTCACTTAGGTACGTCCTCTCTCAGCTCGGGGGGAATACAGCACAGACATTGAGCACTGAGGAATGACAGACTTCCTGTGGGAGACACTCAGAGTATTCTGCTTATTAACCTTTACAAATGGCACATTGTACTGTTTAATTTTAGTCTTTACCCGGTAGAAGTTGTAAATACACAGAAAAGTGTCACTGACTGTGTTTTGAAATACTTCTGGACATTAGAGGAGCAGAGTGAGAGGGCTGGCTGGGTTTTGTTTGAATTATACTTAGAACCAGTCAAAAAATGCCTTAAAGGCAAGGCTTTGGATCACAGAAATGTTTATTTTCCTAACTCCTACTTAGATATCTGTTTTTCGGTTAAAGTGAATAGGAAACATAGCTTTAAAATCTTGTGATCTGGCTTCATGTGTCAGTTAGTGAAAACTGGTGAATACACATTAAAAACCAGAACCATCCAAGTTACCAGATGTTGTTATTTCCTTTCTAGCTTATTGCTTTTGTAATAAGGTGATCTGCTCCTTATGGGGGCATCCAAGACCAAGACTTTAAATTGACATTTTATTTTGCATGGGGAAGGATTTGGGAGGGTCACCAAACTGGTACAGCAAACAGACAATGCAGGTTTATCATTCTGCACTTTGCTGCCTGTGGAAAATGCTGGCTTTGGGCTTCTTTTTCTCTGTGCTGATATTTATCAGAAATGATTTAATCAAAATTATTATACTACTCCAAAACAAAGTGAGAACTTGCTTTACATGATTTTCCTGTTGCCTGTATGCATTAACTAAAAAAATAGTTCCAGCATTTTTCAGTCCGTACTACTTTTTTGTGTAGTATTAGCAATAAACACCAAGGGAATCACAGAATGCTCAAGCCAGCATGACTGTGGAACAGGACATGTTATTTATTTATACTCTGGCTCTGGTTTAGGAGACATGGCCTGAAGGTGTTTGGAGCACAGTTGCCAGAGTTAATGATAGTCTGACTAGCAAGGGACATTTCCTGAGGAAGGAAATAAAAGGAAGTAAAACCAGAGATGTTTGCAGGTTTCAAATGAAGTATCATGTCCATTTTAACATCTTGATTTTCTTTAAGAGGGAGTTTTTTAGTAGGTAATGCCACCGGTATGGCCAGGAACAAAGCCAGTGTTTTGTGTCCCAGCCCCTCAGAACCCTGCTGTGCGTGGGGGGATGCTGTTCCAGCACTGCTGGGCACAGCTGGGGTGCAGGAGGGTGCCACAGTGGTGCTGGATGGGAGCTGGCAGCCTCAGGGGTTTCAGCTGTTTGTGTTGGTTTGCAGAGCCCTTCAACCGGCCGGCGTCGTTCAGCGGCCTCACCGCCGTGGGCAGCAACGCCTTCGGGGGGCTCGGGAACCCCACAGTCAGTGAGTACCTGGGCATGGCCCTCCCTGCTCTGCAGCTCACCAGGGCCACTGAGGGGACTCTTGGCTCTCTTTTGTACTGGTTGGTTACATCACCTACCACTAAAAGATGGGAATTTGGAAAGCGACCTTTTCCAGTTGTCAGTAAATGGTTTTCTGTTAATTACTTAATAGTTTGGGTTCAACCTAGTGCTAAATGTTACCATTACAGTGTTAATTAAAAAAAAAAAAAAAAACAGAGCCTTTTAGTGCTTTTGAAATTTCCCATGGTTTTGTTGCATGTTCAGAAGTAAATAATGTGTGCAGCTAGGGAGCTGTGGATGGTGACTTTTTTTTCCTTTCTCACCAGTAATTCAGGCCATATGCCTGGAAAAGACCACTAACCTGCATTTGCTAGTCCAAGTTCATCAACATTTCTCTAAATTTAGCCAGTCACAGAAAATCATCCTTTTAAAAGTCACTCTCTTTCTTCATACTTCAAATCTGGCATGATTTTGGTCACATACTATTTTATTTTGGTTCAGGATCAAATGTAGCAAGTTCCATTACTTATAGTCCCTATAACGGTCATTTCCTGATGTCTCCAAAACATTTGGAATAAGGATCATTGTCACTTTTATCTTACTCCTTCATCCCTTGTCAATTTTGTTCACAGCATTTCCCTTTCCAATTAAAAGAGCTGTCAGATGCCTGCCCATTTTTAGGAATGAGACCCTCTAATGAATCTCTGTTAATTTCCTTTCCTTTTCCAGCTCCCAATAATATGTATTCATTTTAACTCTGAGTGCTGTAAAAGTTGTTTTGGTAAGTACCTTCACTAGAGCATACCTTTTTCTTAAACCTTTTTGTTTTCCACTTCACCATTTCAGCACCCAACTCAATGTTCGGCCACAAGGATGGCCCCAGTATGCAGAGCTTTAGCAACCCTCACGAGCCCTGGAACCGACTGCACCGAACTCCTCCTTCGTTCCCGACCCCTCCGCCCTGGCTGAAGCCAGGAGAGCTGGAGCGCAGTTCATCTGCTGCAGCTCATGACAGAGATAGAGATGTAGATAAACGAGACTCATCTGTTAGTAAAGATGACAAAGAAAGGTACGAAAGAACACTTCCAAGAATTGTCTAGTTCAAAGCTTGGGGCTCCGTTCCGCTTTTAACCCTCCCCAGCCTGGCACGTTGTGAACCCAGAGCTTCACCAGAGGCACACCTGGAGCTGTCCCCAGGGTGGCACCATGGAAGAGGCAGGTTTGCAGCTCAGGTCTCCCCCTCTGCAAGGTTTCTCTTCCCACTTGCACCGCACACTTCACCTGAAGGAGCTTTGCTGGAGCCCAGTTCAGGCAGTGTTAAGTGGGAACAGAATCAGACCCACCCACTCTTACCTTGTGGGTCACATTGTCATAGGTCTCTTGAAGGGTTAACATGGAGGTAGTGCCTGACAGGATGGAAGAAAGGATTCTGAAGTCTATCAGATGCTTATCTGCACCTTCAAATACTTAAATAACTTTGTAAATCAGACCTTGTCTGCAAAACACTTCCTCCCTCCTCAAAAAACAGCCTGTCCAGAGGGACCAGTGCTAAAGGTGTGAGCTGAGAAGACTGAAATGCACCGGGATTGTCATGTGCCAAAACCATAGCAAGCTTCAGAGCATGCAGTTCATGAAAAGCACCTTCTTTCCCCTCAAAGAAGCCCCTACACTTGCACTGCTGTTAGCACACCTTCCAACACAGTTTCTATTCAGTGTTTTACGTGGACTTGCATGCTCACATGTCCAGGCTGGGAAGGGTTAATGGAAAGTAAAACCTGGTCATATTTATTTTTTTGTCAGGACTGTTCCCATTATTCAGTTAACGCAGTAAAAATTCCTCTTAACATTGAAGTACCAAATTTATAAGAATTTGCCATTCAGCAAGTGTCATGCCTTCCTTGAAAACTGTAGAGAGGCTGATTTAATCTTTTTCAGTTGTGGCTTAATGGCTTTCCTGTTAAGTTTGCACATTACTTTACTACATAATGGCGATTTGTTTCTAATATTTTAATCTAAAAGAATATTTAGGAGATGTGCTTTTCTGACTTCTCTGTCACTAACCCAAGATACGCATTAGTAGCCTTTTCTAAAAGAAGTTATGCTAACACATTAGATATTCTAAAACTACATGTAAGAGCTTTTCTACGTTGTTCTAAAAGAAAGGCGAACTACAGATCTTTTCACCTACATTTTCCATTTGGAATATTTTCTGTTTGGTAGCATAGCTTCATTATTTTCATGTCTGATGTTAATGCTTCAAAAGAAATTGCTGTTACAAATTGGGTTTTCTGTCCTGCAAAAGGCTTAAGCATGTGAGTAACTTTACTGGCTTGAATGGCAAAGCATTTTAGTTACTATGATTTGGGTAGCCTGTAGAATTATGTGATTATTTTGGTTGCTGTTTTGTTGTTTTCTCATGAAGTGTTCCGTTGAAGAAAATCCCTTACTGAAAACATTCCTTGCAAGCTGCTTTGGCATTGCCTGAACTCCATATCCTAGCTCAGAACATATTCCTTTTCAGTAATTTGAGAGCTTAGCAGTAAGCATCATCCATCCCTCATACTTGTGCACAATTCCAGCTTGCAGTGAGTGCAGTCCTGGTTTCACCCTGCAGCGCTGCTGTGTGCCCAGCTCTGTGGGCTGGGACATGGCACTTGGCAGCATGTTCACACTGTGGGCTGTGTGAGGAGAGGCTGAGAATCCCTTCCCAGAGCTGTGCTCCCTGTGGAGAGAACGTCTGAGGAGTTGAGAGCCTCTCCTGCCTCCTCCTTACCATTCAGTGGCATTCGAAATTAATCTGCTCAAGCAGGAAGAGCTGGGAATCACACCCAGAGGTTTGATTTCATCTCAAAATCATCTGGTCATCAAGGGTCTAACCTTACCAACCCAGAAATGGCCCAGGTAGCCAAAAGCACTGACCTCAACTCCTGCCTGCAGTGGAAAGGTCCCTCTGAGCTTGGAGCTCTCCACCTAAGGTCAGTGTTGGATGGGGTGGAGATCCCTGGTGGCTCCTCTTAGATCAGCTGCATGGCCTGTGCACCACAGCCCCTCCCAGGCAGGCTGAGAGAGGTGAATCCCTCAGACAGCCCAGAGTACAGAACTGCAGCAGTGACCCTTTCCTGGCTGGGAGTGACACTGCAGAGCCCTGATTGCTCCTGGAACATTGCATGTCCCTTCCAGCTCAGGGGATTCTGGGATTCTGGGATTGATTGCAGTTGTGGAGGGTTTTTTTTTAAAGACTCTTTTATTCCAGCCCAACATTAGGGAAAAAAAAAAAAAAAAAAAAAAAAAAAAAAAAAAAAAAAAAAAAAAAAGAGTAAAAATAGCAATGTGAAATGTAGGATTTGTTCCTTCTCAGTGGTATTTTGTTTAAAAGATGTCACTGAACACTTCCAGTATAATTATAATGGCATTTAAGGGCCTGCAATCCTACAGCATTAAACCAAATCAACCAAGAATCTGTTGATCTTTCAGTCAATATAGATGAGGCACACACCTCAGCATAAGAAATTCAATATTTTTCAGTGTAGCACACAGCCCCAGAACTTCTCTTATTTGGCAATAAGTTCATTGGATAATGTGATTTTAACTTACTTCTTTGTGGAGGCAGTGGTTTTGAGCTGTTTTCATATTATCAATCTAAGGAGCTTTTGACAAATTTGAGGCTTAAAAAGTTATTCCTTCTCTGTCCACTGGACTATGTGCAGCCCACTTAAATGAGCTGGATAATCAGGAGCCTCTTGAGATGTTACCAACACTGTCATTGAATATGATGACATTGGCAAAGGAATTTGTCATTTTGGTTGCACATATATTTCTCCTTAATCCAAAAATGTTATTTTTTCTAAATTTTATATGTCATTTAAAGTACATCAATTATATGGAAAATTGATTAAATATCAACAAAAGGACTGAGTGAGCTTTCCTAGGGAAATAAAACAATTAAGGGTACCCTCTGAACTAGTCCCATGAGCAAAATAAATAAAAGATTAGCTATTGCAGAGCCCACAAGCCAGTGTTTTCCCAGCAAAGTAAAAGAATTGAACCTTCACGTTGAGAATCCTTCACTGGAGGTCCTTGACTTGGTCTCCCTGTGTCCAGATCTGAAAGCTGTTAAATGCCTCAACTCTTGGTGGAAAGCAAGTGGAGGGAAATTAGAGTCAGGATGCAATTTCTGGACTGTTCATGTCCCATTGAATGAAGGCAGCACCTGATCCCAAGCAGTGAAGTGCTGGACAGTGCAGATGAGGCAGGGCTGGTATCAGGTGGTCTGTCTTCCAAGTGTTTTCAAGAGTCACATTCTGGACTTTGGAGGTCTCTCGGACATGGCCTGTGAAATGACAGCTTCAACAGTTCAATCTTGACACAGCAAAAGATGCACCTGGTGACATTAGAATGAGAGTTTCCTTCTCCCAGGCATTTTTTTTTTCTGCATTTGTTGCAGTTTCACTGTCCAAAAGTACCTAGAGGTACTAATCTTATACAGTTCAGCAAAAGAAGTAGGTAGCAGAAATTGTACAGGTGAAGGAGCAAGTGTTCACCTTGGAGTCACCCTCCGAGCTGCCCTTCATCAGTCTGATCTGCTGATCTTGCCCAGAGTGTCACCTGCTGGCGTGTCCCAGGCTTCAGGTGACACCAGCACCCAGAGAGACACCATGTCAGCTGGAGCTGAGGGGAGGCCTCGCTGCTTACCCTTTCCACAGAATCCCAGAACAGCTGGGGTTGGAAGTGACCTGTAGAGATCATCCACTCCAATCCCCTGCTGAGGCAGGGCCATCCAGAGCAGGTGACAGGAACATGCCAGGTGGATTTTGTCTTCCAAAAGAGAGAGACTTCTCTGGGCATCCTGTTCCAGTACTCTGCCACCCTCAATGGAAAGAAGTTCTGTCTTACGCTGAGGTGGAACTTCTTGGGTTTTCATTTCTGGCCATAAATAATTGTTGCCTTTAACAGCACATTGTCCCTCATCCCACATGGAACAGAATTTCCATGCTCAGCAAACAGCACATGTCCAGCACTGAATATGTGGAGCTGTGTTCATAGAGACTCCTACTCTGAGGTCAATTGAAATTGCTAAGAGGTTAAAATCATGGGAACTGAGAGATTGGATTCACCTGGTGAATTTGATTAGTTTTAAATGGGAGAGCTTTTTCACTTAGCGTTGCCCATAACAACTCCTGGTCAACACTACTTCCTGAAAATAATTGTTATGGAACCTATTTCTATATTTAGATTTTTGTTCACTGCCAGACAATAATTCCCTGATCTTTTGTGCACCATAACTAGGTTTGAAAGATGGAACAAACTCACAGTATTTTCTGGGAAGGGTTGGTCATCTGAGGAGCAGATGACTCCAGGCATGATGTTTTCAGAGCCAGTCTGAAGGATGGACAGACAGAGCAGACTTATGTCTGCTGAGGAGGTCGGCACAAAAGCTGTGTGATGGGCAGCTCTGTTAAACACTTGCACTGAGGGTCACTGCACACACAGGGAAGTGTCTTCCTGTCAGAGGGCTGGCTTGGCAACATCAGTACTGGTGATACTTGAAAGGATTGTGTCTCAGTTTGAAGTAAATGGAATTGTGAGAAGTAAATTGAAAAGCTGCCGGATCGGTCCGTGTCTCACAAACGGGACGGGACCGGACCCTGACTGGTTGCAGACTTAGGATTTATTATGTGTCTATATCATACAAACAAAAAGCAAGAGACACAGGAAAATAAAAACATCCATGCAAACACAGATCAGAGACAAGATGGCAGCCCATGCAAAGCCTTTTTCTACATATTCTTTGAACCAATAAAAGAAAAGGTGTAAAGTCATTATACTCTAACCAATAAGAAAAGGACCCACGTGTGTTTAACATTAACAAAAGCACTTCTATGAGCCTCAAACAATACACAATAATTCATTTTTTAAGATAGAAACTTTTTCTATCTTTGCAAAGCATATATCTAGGACTTTTCACATCTTGAGCTATGAATAAGTTCTTGTTCTTTCTTGTTCCTTATGATAAATATAAATGTATTCACTTAGTTCTTAACTTCCTAGCTTTCTCGTGAGGAGGTTTAGAAATTTCCCAGCCTTTCTCAGCTTTATGTCTACTTTCTAGGGCCTTTCTACACTTTCTAAAGTCTTTTACTTTTTTATATTCCTACAAAAAGCTAGACATTTGAAGAAAATAGAGGAGAGAAATTAGTAGTGTACAAAGGTTTGGAAATGTTTTTAAAATTAACTTGAAAAAATACTAATCTGTTTTCCCAAATGTATTCTTAATAGAATAAGTAGGTAGAGTACTATTAACCATGTAATTTGTATTTAATTGCCTCAGTTTTGGATGAAATTAGTATGTTTTTATTTTTCTCTCTCTTCTTTGCAAACATTTAAAGTCGTTGTCTTTGAAATACACATCCTAGAGCTAGATTCCCATGGGAGCCTTCTGTGGACTTGTTTGAGATCTCAATCAGATTCTTCACAGAGCAGCTTTGGAGATCTGCTGCTGCTGCGATGAGATAACAGAATAGGCCAAGTTTAGAGATGGGATGTTCTTCTGGAGTTTTGGGTGTGCCAGAGGCACAGTGCATTTGCTGGTGCACGTCACCAGCTCTCTGCAAAGCCATGAGTAGAAGGCCAGGCACTCTGATGCTTTGTTTTCTTTGCAGAGCTTCTCATGCCTTCATTTCACACTTCTCTTTCTTGTAGGGAGAGCATTGAGAAAAGACACTCCAGCCATCCTTCGCCAGCACCTATCCATCCAGTAAACTCCCTCGGACATAACCGCAGCTCAAGTGAGCAGATCAGGAGCCATCTGAATCCCGAGGTTCGAGAAAAAGAGAAACCCAAAGAACGAGAGAGGGATCACTCCGAATCTCGGAAGGAAATTAATGTTGAAGAGCACAAGGTGAAGGACAACTATGTTTCGGAGAAAGAAGGCCTGAGCCATGAAAGCCGAGTGGTGGAAGAGTCTAAGCAAATGCCCAGGGTTCCTTCCCCCTATGCCAGGCCCCCCGTTGTGGAGAGCACCAGGCCTAACAGCACTTCTAACCGCGAGGCCGACAGGAAGAACGAGCCGGCGTACGATAACCCGAAGAAAAGCAACGAAGTCAAGGTGAAAGAAGAGCGAAAGGAAGACCATGATGTTCAGCCTGAGGGACCTCAGACTCACAGGTCATCTGATCAGCCACCACCTATATCCACATCCAACGTCCACCCAAGTCCTTTAGTGTCCATGCCCATGACTGTAGGTGTGACTGGTATACATCACATGAACAGCATCAGTGGCCTGGACAGGACTCGCATGATGACCCCTTTTATGGGAATTAGCCCAATTCCTGGTGGAGAACGCTTCCCCTATCCTTCTTTCCACTGGGATCCAATGAGAGATCCCTTGAGAGATCCCTACAGAGAGCTGGATATTCATCGGAGAGACCCCCTGGGCAGAGACTTTTTGCTAAGAAATGACCCCCTCCATCGCCTCTCTACGCCAAGGTTGTATGAAGCAGACAGGTCATTCAGGGATCGGGAACCTCACGACTACAACCACCACCACCACCACCACCACCCTCTGTCCGTGGACCCGCGCCGGGAGCACGAGAGGGGCACCCACCTGGACGAGCGGGAGCGGCTGCACATGCTCCGCGAGGACTACGAGCACGCGCGCCTGCACTCGGTGCACCCCGCCGCCCTGGACGGGCACCTGCCCCACCCCGGCCTCCTCACGCCAGGACTGCCCAGCATGCACTACCCCCGTGTCAGTCCCCCCACGGGACACCAGAACGGCCTCCTCAATAAAACTCCCCCCACAGCAGCTCTCAGTGCCCCTCCGCCTCTTATCTCCACGCTGGGCCCTCGGCCCGGCTCTCCCAGAAGGACTACTCCTCTGTCCACAGAGATGAGAGAGAGGCCTCCCTCTCACACCCTCAAGGACATCGAAGCTCGATAAGCAGTGACACTCAATGAGAACCAGAGCAAGAGGGACAAAAACCTTGTAAATGAGCATAATATAAAGACCTTCTTACTAGTCATTGATACAGACTGGGAATGTGACCCGCTGTACAATATGTATAGACCTGAGTGCAAAGATTTTGAAATGATTTTTTTTGTATATTATATGTTGAAATTTTCCAGATCTTTTAGCCAAGTCCATATGTTCCTCGTGTCTCCTACTCTATTTTATTTCTAGTTTAAAGATTTCAAAATTTGAACTGAAGAACAAGACATCAGTCTGAGTGATTTGACTAGAAACAAGCCACCACCAATGTCAACCCTACAAAGCTCTTTCAAACCAGAAGTGAAGTCAATTGTAGATATTTATGTAAAAAGATTGCTTCATGGATTAATGGTTCATATATGCAAAAAGGGTAAGATGAAAGCTTTACTTTGTACAAATGTAAATAGATAAAATTAAGTAACATAATACATTAATACTTCTTAAACTGTGCTATTTGCAAACTTAATATTGATCAACACAGTCTGCTTATGCTGTGTTACTTATATTGTTATAGACAGCTAAACCCCTTCAACTATGCAATGAATTTTAAGGCTTTTCACAAAAGCCTTTATAACTCAAAGGAGCCTTTTCAACACACAACATAATTAAAGTCATATTTTCCCTGAACAAGCTCATTTCTAATGGAAGCCTACTTCTCTTGTTTTGATGAAGAAACAGCCCTTCAGAGGTGTAGTTTTCTGTGTGAACCCTCAGGCTACTGAGGTCACTGTAGCCCGTGTGTCCCTTGGATGGTGTCAGGGTTAGTGCTCTGTGATCGCTGATACGGAGTCATGGCAGATTGGGTTTCAGTCATATTAATCTGGGTTAAATGGTAATAATGGAATGCTGGAGATTTTCCAGAACTTTTGTCAATTAACATGTCAAATTTGTTTTGGGGAGAACATCTGCTTATAGCCATTCATGTCTGGTTTTATTGACAGTGTGTAATTTTTATCTGTACACATTTTTTTTTTTGTGTTAAGTGATTTTTAACTACATTGAAACAAATCCTACAAGAAAGTGAATACTTTTCTAAATGATGGATATGTTTTCACTGTGGATCAGTAGTTTAATTAATGAACTCCGCTGCAGATTTCATAATGGAATTTATTGTATTTCAGTTGGTAATAAAGTCTGTGAATAGTTAACAGGTCAGCCTTGTTGTTCCCTAATCATAGAAGACATGAAATAACCTGAAGAACACGGTCCTTTTTAAAAATATGCATCAATCTTCTGAAATCTGTCTTTTCATAACACACTTTTTTATAATGTGTTAAGTTTCTTGTCTAAATATTTGGAGAGAATATGACTTTATCAGAGAGAATTCAATATCTTGTCTACTGGACTGTAAAATATATGTATGAAATAAAATTAGTTCCATTGGTCTTCTAGTGTATTAAAGTGCTATCTG
Source organism: Vidua chalybeata (assembly GCF_026979565.1). Taxonomy (NCBI): domain Eukaryota; kingdom Metazoa; phylum Chordata; class Aves; order Passeriformes; family Viduidae; genus Vidua; species Vidua chalybeata. The sequence continues at coordinate 1,465,387 of NC_071549.1, read as the reverse complement.
AAGTTGTTACCCTGTTTTGGCAAAAAAAAGAAAAAAAAAAAAGAAAAAAGTTAACTACAAACAGTTGTTTCTAATGATCAGAGATCTATTTTAGTAGTCAACTGAAGGTTTAGTTGTGAGCTTCAGATTTTTGTGAACTCCAGATGTTGTGCAGTGTTTTTTTTTTTTTTTTCTTTTTTTTTTTTTTTTTTTTTTTTTCAAACAAAAGGAAAAATACAAAAAAGTCCCAACCCTGAGGAATATGTACACTGGAACCGTAGTGGTAGCTTTCAGTATTGTAAAGAGATTGTTATATACAAACCTTTTTGCTGTTTATCCTGTATGTAATAAAGTCCTTTCTAGATCCTATGTGAACAGAAAAGTGAAGCGGCTCTCAATCTTCAGCATGTTTCCTCCTCAGCGAAGACTTGTGTAATGTAAATTGTGCCATGTTATTAAAAAATGTGAACTAAACTGCTAGGTGCTTCTTTGTGTGCAGTACCCCATCGTTGCTATGGGGAGGAAGTCCTTTTTCCCAGCAGTGGGGTTTTGTTCAGAAGGAGTAGCTGTTAAAATTGTAAAGGAAATGGCAAGTTTTCCTAAGCCATCTTATTGAAATTGTTAGAGCTATCAGGGGAAAAGCAACAAAAAGGAGACCAGATCCTTGGCTTGTCCAGATTCTTTAAAATGTAGTAACACCCTACTTGGATTAGATTTTAATTAGACCATAGTCTTGGTCTGCTGGATGCATATCACTAAAAACCTGAGTTACTGGATGGCCACATCCAGTAGCATACAGAAGGATGTAACTACTGGAGCCAGCGAGAGAGGCCCCACGAGGCAGGGTCTGATTGAGAGCATCATCTTCCAGGCTCATCTCATCCTTGGCAGAGGAGCCTGACACCTCTGGCAGTGTCTTCAGGAGGGAAGAAACGTCGTCTTGATTGTCCAGACTCTGATCCTTGTCCTCCCAGGTGCTGAGCAAACTCTTGTTGATGGTCCTTAATTCCCAGTTACGCCAATGAGCCCTCACTCCCAGAGTCCCAGAAAGCATTGAGGCATTTCAGTCCCTTTGAATTCAATTTAAGCGCTCCACGCCTTTGAAGATCCACATGTGTAGTCTTCTTGTACGGTGATGCTCAGAGGAATATGCCTGAAAGGTGTAGTAAGAGATGAAACAAGATTTTTAATGCTTTTAAACTTCTTCAGGTACATTCACTGCTTTTCAGAAGTTTGATACAGGGATGTTGGCTTGCAGGTACAGACAATTTGATCTTTTTTGAAGGGTTTTCCATTCAGGACATTTGTCTTAAATCTTCTATTTTTGAATTCACTTGTGTTTAAGAAATGAACTTCATTTAAAGACCATGCCAGATACCATCTGTGGGAATGAAATGAGTCATAAAGGTATGAATTCTGTAGGTTGTGTGAGATTTTGATCATAGAAAACCCTCAGTGTGCTTAAGCAACCAGGACCTTACTTTAGGTTTTCAAGTCCCACCTTCCCAAATTTCAACTAATTTTCCACTTAGCAGCTTCTTATCACTAGCTGAGATGCCAAATACAGTGTATAGGAAGGGAATCTTTGAAAACAGTCCTAGCAGTTGTTTCCCAGTACTTTGTCCATTTTATGCCATGCTTGGTCCCTTCTTTTTTAACTTCCTATGTTTTGATCTTTGGTTTTCCTTACTAAGACTTAGCTCCAGCCTGGTTTTCTGCTTTTCATACCTTACTGTTCCCATCTTTACCAGTCCTGTCCTCTTTCATGGCCTAGGACAGCTACATCTTATCAGAGGCAGCAAGAAACACTGCAGATTTTTTTACAAAAGTCATAGCTATTGTACATTGCTGTTCTTTTTACCTTTGCCTGTAGGAGCTCATGCAAACAGTAGTCCTTGCTGGGCTGGAAGATAGGCAGATGGAGGCTGGGGAGGATTTTACTGCAAGTGTTTTCACTTGCTGTGACTGGCTCATTGTGGAAATGTTTAGCACGGATCTTGCAGTTTTCAACTCTAATTACGGCTTCACACGTGCAGGTGACTCTGCTGAAAGGCTCTGGGACAAGGACCAAGGTCACAGAGCAGTGGTGCTGCACTTACAGAGGAGCTCCTTGGCTTGCTGCTTGGTTTCTGGCAAGGAAGAAGAGTGAGCAGTGGTTCAAAGACTCCAGTTACGCAGGGTTTTGGTACCACCACGGTGGCTTGGTTAAGTCCCAGCTGGATAAACCACCTTCCTTCTTTGGACTCCACCTGCCAGCTTTGGAGTGGCAGCACTTGTTTTCAGAAGGTGATTTGGAGCATGATCCCAGCTTAAATGGTCAGAATTGCCTTTGGAGTGTGACTCTGCCTGAACTCTGCATGGAGGCTGGCCTCTAACTCAGCTGGTTGGGAAGTACATGCAAATGAGTGGTGGGACTGCCTCCGGCCCTGCTGATGTCCTGGTCCCATCAGATCCTTCCTGCATGTGTAAAAACCCAATCCTGGCCATTCCTTACATGAAGGTCTTTGGGACACAGTCTGTCTCTTACTTTGACTGCACCATGATTGGTGCCCTTGACTGGAGCAAATGAGCATTGTCCAGTGCAGCTGTACTGCAAAAATTCTTTTAGTCATACTAAAAATTCACTGAAGGCTTCAGTGAATTAGCCATGGAAAAACTCCACATTTTTGCTAGCCAAGAAGAAGCAGAGCTGCAGGTGAGGACTGACTGTTCTCCCTGTGCCCTGTCTCCAGCTGGAGGGGCTTGGACTGTTTGTGCCTGTGGGCAAGGTGGAAGTTCCCAGCTGGTATCTGCTGGGGGTCACACCCCTTTCTTTTTCCACTGGTATCTTGCAACTGAAATCGTGTTAGCACAAAGATATTTCCTGGTCCTGAAATAGGTCCCCTTTCTCATTTGTGCACTGTGAGGCTGCATACAGCAACAGGTATTTATGGACATCAAAATGCACATGTGCTGTCAGGTACAATACCAGGGAAGAAGCTCAATCGAGCAAGGAGCGGAGTATAAAATCCTGGTGCCGCCCTGCAATCTCACATGTCTGTTTTGCTGCCACCTGATGTTTGCTGCTTCTGGTAATACAGACTTCGGTTCAGCATTATCCCCATTTTATAAACAGGAAAAGTGCTGCTGGGAACCCCAAACACGGAGTCTCCACTGTAATACCAGGCACCTACTGCCTGAGTGATCTCAGGGGTCACCCAGGGCAACTGGGTTACTGCCCGAGTCACTGGAGAACAGAGAAAAGCCCAAATCAGGCAAATTGCAGAGTCAGGGGTGGCAGGAGATGAGGAATTTCTGAGTTCCTTCTTTGGTTTTAGAAAGTACTTTTAATCCTCCGTATTAACAAATTGTGGCATCTCAGACTGCTAAAGTTACCTGTGAAGGAATGGGTTTTACCTATTTATTGATAAGTAGTTCAAGTATTGACCCAAGCGCATAAGGGCTGTGGTCATTCTGATTATTAAGGGCAGATTTGCTGTATTTTACCTCCTAATGTGGCTTGTTTGATCATCATATTGCTCAGTACTGAAGCTCAGTCTGAGTGCAGCATTTTTCTTGGTTGAATTTATGTTTCTCTACTGAAAAACTTGAATTTAGCCCTAGGAACTGAGCCATCCACCCCCAGTACAATCATCTTTGCTTCAAGACAAGATAATTAAGCAAGAATTGAAGCAGTTCATTGCATAAAGATGTTACCTATCAAATACACAATATGTTTATTAAATCTGTCTTTTAATTTGCATCTTCAAAGCTCTTTAATAGTTTCTGTTGAATCAGTGTTATTGTGGTGTGTTTATGCAGCAGAAATTCCATTAGCATCAAAAGCTTGGGATTTAAATTTTTTTTTTTTCTTTTACAGACAACTAAAAATACAAGTGTAAACTTCTAAGGATTTTCAGTAGCCCCTGTTTTGGGGCCTCAGTGTATTTGGGGTTACCATGATGTGTTTCGAGTTAATTTGATTTTAAAAAAGAGGGGGAGGTATCAAACAATGTCCAGTTATTGCCAACCAAAAGGAAAGTCTTGTCCCCGTTAATCCTAGAACAGTGAAGCAGAACTGGATTTGTTTTAGCCTGTTAGAAAAAGATGCTGTTCTGCAGCGGTACCGCAAGAGGGTGGTTAAAGAGAGCCTGACATTCGTGTACGCTGTGCTGGAAGAGGGGAGAGCTCTGCTCTTCTGGGCAAGGTGAATGTAGCTGTAAATTGTTTTTATGAGAGTCTGCTCTGTGAGGAGCTCTCCTGTTCCCCTGCGTAAGTGACAGAAATCCCAGCGGTGCAGTGGCAGACGCTGCTCAGGCTAACTAAGGAGTGACCTTACTTTGTCCCATTTAATACAAGGGACTAGAAGTGCTCCGTACCCAGAGCATTCTGCTCGATAGAGGCAATTGTATTTTGGAGAGTTAGGTTTAGATTGCATGGTGCTACAGACCAGCAACAAAGCACATGGTGCTTGTGTTAAGGGAATAAAAGGTGCTTCTCTATAGCAAATAGTAGACACAGAATGAGTTAGTGTATGTCAGCTCAAGGAGTTGGACTCAATGATCCTTGTGGGTGCCTTCCAACTCAGGAGATTTTATGATTCTATTCTATGACCTCCTCAAAGTCTCAGCACATCTGTCTGTTTTTCCCATTACCTGGCTTTTGAAAGGAGTAGCCAAGGACTAAGCAGGAGAATTTCTTCATTTGGAGATGAAGAAAGACATTAATTCCAGGTTTTCTAAGGACATAGATTAAAATGGTTTCTTGAAAATCACCAGAGCTGCATCATACCAGCAGAAAGCTTGGCTCTGTTTTTTCCTTTTCTACCCTCGCTGGCCTTGCCACGTGAATGGAGAGCCAACCCTTCCCTGGTGCTCTCCTGACTCCGCTGAAGGACAAGTGACGCATGGCCCGAGGAGCAGCAGAGCATGGCCCACATCACTCCGGCTGCTGTCTGGCCAGAGGAGGGGGGCTGGTGGAGCCTTCCTCTCCCTCCTCACACCACCCATCCCCACACTGCCCACAGCAAGTGCTGGACAGTGCTGTGTCTGCAGGGTGTCCGAGAGGAGCCAGTGCCCAGCTGGTCCCAGGGCACTGCAGTGTGAACTCGGGGCTGCCTGCAGGAGAACTGAGCTCTGCCTCCTCACAGCCCGAACCTGGGGACCAGCGCTGCTCTCCTGGGAGCACAGCACTGGGTAAGAACAGTGTTTTCCATGATCTGAGCTGCAGTAAGGTGGGGAACTGTGCTGAGGAGATGGGAGCTCGCACCCACACACCCCAGAGAGGGCAGGGCACCTCAGCACCCTGATACTGGGGGGACTCCTGGTAGCAGCACCTGCCCCCAAGGCACAGCCGCACAGAATGAGTGACTGGGCATTGGAATGGCCTGACGAGAGAGGTGGTGGGATCACCATCCCTGGAAGTGTTTGAGAAAAAACTGGATGTGGCACATGACAAGGTGATGTTGGGTCATAGGTCAGAGTTAATGATCTCAAAAGTCTTTTCCAAGCTAGTCAATTCTGTGATTCTGTGATTTTGTGATTCTGTGACTGGCAGCCCTGGCGAACACGTCTCATCCACCTCGCAGCGTTATCACTGGGGCTTGTTGTCAGCGGAGTCATGCTATGATAGTCATTATGGTTTTAAATGACTCATTTTCCACTTAACTGTATTATTGTGGCTTACAGAGCATCTGGAGCTTTGTAGCAGTAAATACATCACTGACTACTACAGCAGTGTACTAATCTGTGGCTTTGAAGAATCTCCTTAATAAAATACAGCCAGGGCAGGCAGGTGTGGGTGCCTGTGTGGGCCAGCCCTGCTCTCTGGGGCACCTGTCCCATACTGGACCAAAACATGGCTGATGCTGATGTGCTTGCAGGATCTGGTGGAGCATCTTTAGTGCAATTTGATATCGCCTGAATCTGGCATTTTTGTAGAAGAAAATGAGATATTCTTGTCAGACACACACAAGAGACCCTGCGTTGCTGCTGAGGCAGCCAGGCCTCAGGTGCTGGTGTATCGGGGAACAACGTGGGTCTGCCCTGAGCAGTCTGTCCCGAATGGTCGGAGTAGTCCTCTGCTAATACAAGTATGGACTCTTTAGGTCATACCATATTATATTATGTTTTTTCTCCTCGGCTCCCGCAGGCACGGCCCAGGATGGAGCTGCAGAGGGCAGTGTGGGAGAGGGAAAGCCCGCCCAACATGGCGCCGCGGCGGCACTAGAGGGAGATGGCGGGTTGGAAAAGCGACTTTTTGGGTCCGTGTGGGCAGTTTTAACCCTCGGATGGATCCTGCCCGCCACGAGCTCTTCTGCCGGGCTGCAGAGAGGCAGCAGCCGTGCCTCGAGCTCCCCACAGGTCTCGGCATCTCCCGCTTCGTGTGTCAGAGCTGCGCGGTGCTCGGGTGGGAGTCAGGCTGGGATTCATTTTGATAAAGGCATCTTGACAAACACCTTGAGAAATGCAGCAAGTTGAAGCGCAGGCTGGGAAAAAAAAAAAAAACCCACACCGTCTGTAAGTTCATGTGTCGCCTGAGGTGATGGAAAAATGAAGTGGGAAAAGGAGCAGGTGCGACAGGCTGGGGTTTACATGTGTTCATTTACTTGCCATAAAATGAGTCGCCGAACGCGGTTCTTTCTCTGCCAGCGCCTCTGAACGATGGCCCCGGGCTTTGGTCCCCGGTGCACTCAGCCCTTGGAAGGACAAACTGGAGACAGCAGCGGAACAGGGGAAGGTCACTATCGTGGGCTGCAGGTCCATATAAATCCGGTTAAAAGTAAGAATTAAAGGAAAAAAGCTTGTTTAGGGAGGGGAAGGAAACCCCCTACCAATTCTCTCCCTCTTTTGAAATTTTTGTCACCCCCATTCACCTTGTTGCTTCTTCCCCAATAACCTGTGTAATTTCACACTTTTAACTTTAAAAGAAAGCAACATGCTGGGGTATAAGGGAAAGCTTTTGGTGGTTTATTTCTTCACGGAAGCTGTGTTTTGTTAGACAGGTTTGAGTTGAAAAAGTTTTTTTTTTCCTGAACACCATCCTGACACATTTGGATAATACCCCTGGGCGTGGAGTGACTCCTGGGGATGGTGCTGTGCAGGGCAGGAGTTGGATTCTGATCCTTGTGGGTCCCTTCCAACTTAGCAGATTCTGAGTGCATATTAAAGCCTAGCTGTTTGTAACCAGAATAATTACATGTGAAGCCTGGGGGTAACTGGTTTTTGACTCTTTACTGTAGGAGCTGGACTGGATGATCCTGATGAGCCCCTTCCAACTCAGTGCATCCTGTAATTCTGTGACATGGACTCGGCAGCTGAGGCAGCCTGTGGGGCTGGGTGGACAGCAGGACAGCAGGGACAGGCAATGGTCACTCATTTCTAATCCAGGGTGGGCTGCATCCTCCACCTGGGGTGGAAAGAACCAGGACCTCCAGCATTTTTGAACAGGAAACTGTGTATGCCCCATCGTTGTGTACATTTACTGTAACGGTGGGACTCGTGAGCTCTACTGTCACAGGGATACAGCCAGACTGTGTGGAATTACACATAAAGTTTGTTCTTACACCAGTTGTGAGCAGATAAATTGTGTATTGTTCTATAGTGTGTTTATTCAGATGATCGCATGTTTTAAATTTTGATTTCAAAGCAAAAGACCAGAGGCTTCAGGGTTGATATCTGTTTCTGTCTTAAGAGGAATATTGAGAATCTGTGACTTTGTTTTTTTCCTTTTGATAAGACTCTTCCCCCTTTGCCTCTTGTAAAGAGCCTTCCTATCTATTATTAGGAATTCTATATGAGAGGTTTCATCACGGTCTTTTTGGTTGTTCCTTTTTTTTCCCCTAGTTACAATTTCTAATGCTCATTAGCAATGTAGTAAGTCTATTCTGGAGATTATTTAGTTTCATCTTGAATTTGGAGGGATTACAATCAAAGTGGGCATTGGATTTTAAGAATTATCCTTGTAATGAATGCAAGAGCTCTGTATCACTTTTAATTCTAAACTCTGTGAACTTGTTCCCTGCCTCTGCAGCTTTGGCTTAGCAAACTTTGCTCTGAATAGTCCCATGACTACTTGATGAAACAGAGAACAGTCTATTTCTAGTAAATCTCACACAGAGTAGGTGGATCTCTGTTTAATTGATCATTTACATGAGTTTCTACAAAATTCTGACATCTGGACTACTGTGGGATCAAACTGGGCTTTGTTTTTGTGCATGTCCCTTTGACAACCTTCTCCCCAAATGTACAGGACTGAATTTCCTTGTCACTGAAGGGCTAAACCAGGAATGCCCTTGACTTTTCCTTCCAATATACCTTGCACACAAATGCCTGCAACATTCTGGTGTCTGAGCTCAGCACTTTGCCAAACCTGAGAATATAACTGAAAAATAAGAAGACAGCTCTGCAACACTACACTTAGTGATTCATGCTTCTGATTTTCATTTTAAATGTATCCCATCAGGGAAACTTCACACTTAACTCAGTATAGCAAAAGGCCCTCACAAATATGTATTGGTGGGGACAAAAGACAAAATGTGACAATGAAGTTTAAAATTGTAGGGTTTTCTTTTATCTAGAATACTAGATTGGAGTTTTGGTTCTATAGAGGAAGATTGGCTTGCTGTTATCTTGTCTTTTTGGCATGTGGCTGTTTTCAAGAAGTTCAGGTGGATTCTTTGGATGGTTTTTATCTTGGCAAATACAGAGGTAGCACCTGTGTAATATCTGATGTGCAAATAAACAGTGCCATAACTTTAGGCTAGGGAAGGATTTTGTGTGGGGATGTTTATGTTTTGGAGGAAGGGACACAGGATGGTCTAAGTGGGAGATGAACAGAAGATCTAAAAAGGAAATTAATAGGAACTCAGTTGTAAAATAAAAAGTTTTTAATGTGAATTTTTGAACCTGCACATATTTCAAAGACAGAGGCTGATGATATGTGTGAATCTTTTCTTCCTGTAGGTAGCTGAAAACCTGTTGAAGGTAATTGTAAACTTTCTCACTGCTGAACATCAGAGAAATCCCAGGAGTTCCTGAATTTCTCACAGGTATGGAAAATTTTATTAGATATGTTTTAGGAAAAGTTAGGGCAAAATCATCTATTTCGGTTGATTCAGTAAAGCACCATTTTGGGGTTGTGGTGCTCTAGTTTGCCTTTGCAGGTCAGTAAGAGACTCTCAGATTTACATAGTCTTTCCAGTACCAAAATGAGCCTAATTATCCAGATTTCCTCCCATGTATTATCCATTGTATCTCCATCCTGTAGATCTATGAAAACAGTAAACAGGAAATGGCACTCTTCTGGGTGGAGAATAATATTCTCCTGATAACTTTTAAAGATGTCTTTATTTGAAAAGACAGGAGTCTGTGAAGGAAGGCAAGGGCCTCCCGTGAAATGGAAAAGGTAAACCCCCTCTCTCCAAATTACCACAATTTCAAAATAAAAAGGCTCTCAAGCAAAGATATGGGAATGGGAATAACAGTTCTTTACTAGGAAAAAAAACCCCTAAATTAAAAAAAAAAAGGAATTAGTACAAACAAAACTACTGATAGAGTCAGAAACCTGACACCCTGAGGAGTCAGGGTGTTGGTGATAGTCCAGTTAAATGGTGGCTGCTCCTCCTGCTCCTGGAGTGGCAGATGAAATGCTGCTGAAGCGATGATCCAGTAGAAGGGTGTAGTTTTCTCTAAAGGTCTGGTGATAGAGTAGATGGGCCTGGTCTTCCTCTGGGATTCCAGTGAAGAGGCTGAGCTGCTGTCTCAAGAAATGCTGATTTTATGCAGGTAGGGATGTTTGGCTCCTCCCTCTGTGTGGAGCATCTTACAATGGGATGATGTAACTTTATCAGTCATGCAGTGAGCCATTCAATGGCCCATTAACAGAAGATATCTCCCCAGGGGGAGACATTGTTCTTGGAAGAGATAAGAAAACTGCCCCACCTCTGACAGATGGCAAATAGAATATATGCTTATCTTACAAGCCAGGACAAAAGACTAAACAGGAAATGTAATTTTGAAATGTTTACCCAATGTGAGGTAATAGTTTCTAATGCCCCAGCACAGCCACAGTCTGAGGTTGTTTGCCAACAGGGCAAACAGAGAGCTGGGACCATACCAGCTGCAGGAAGCAGAGTTCAAGCTCTCTGTGGATCCCAGTTTTCCTGAGCGTATTCCAGAGCAAGTCAAGCCTCTCCGGACTGCTAAGTCAAGAACTGGGTCTTTGCAGTAACCAGACTTTCAGGTTCCCAAAATGCTGACATCTGTCAGTTCCAGAGGATCCCAAAGAAGTTTCTACTGAGAGTATTTTCCTTTGAATTATGACCAAAGGCTCCCTTCTTATGTTTTCCCTGAAGGGTGCACAGACCTTGAATTTGAAAGTTCTGCCAGCTTCAGTAGACACAACTTTCCTAAGGCTGGTGCTGCAGAGTTAAACCAAAAGCCCTTCAGGTGATCTATGTTTCTGCTCTGCCTGTGATGTTGTGAAATCTCTGCAGCCTGAGAGTCTATGGGGAACTGGCCCCTGTTGTTGGGAGAGAGTATATTCCAGGAAGCATTTTCGTTTTGATTCATTGCCTTTTTCCAATGTTTTCCTGGAAAATTTTCATCAGCTCTAACTCTGCCTTGCGTGCTTCAGTGGCAAACACCTCCGGGCCTAGCCTGGCACACAGAATGCGTGCGTGTGGCACTCAGCCCTGGTTTGGGCAAAGCCTAAAGGCCACCACAGAACTCCAGCTCCTCAGAGAGCCCTGTGTGCCTGGCTCAGGGTTGTCCTCCAGCACAGGTAGCACATCATATGTGGCTCAGAGGGTTTGGTGCTGTGCTTAGGAGCTCACAGAGCTGCCAAAATGGGAGGTGAAGGGGAGTTGCTGCCTACCCCAGCAGGAGAAGGGTAGCAGCTGCATGTTGTGCCACGGTGACCTCAGCTGTCCCTGTGGAGCCATTGCATTGTTCAGATTTGCTTTGTTTTGGGTCTGAATCAGCTGTGCCAGGATCTGTAATGCAGGAAAAGGTGGCCCAGGTATGGAACAGCCAAGACTGTGCAAAGACAAGGCTACAGCTGTGTTGTAACAGGATGGGCTTTGGTGCCAGAGTTTTTTCAGTGGTTTAAGGGTGGCAGTTTTTTCAGGCAGTAAAGAGCACTTTAGGGTAGGATTTGATGGATGCTAAAACCAATAGCTTTCAGGTGAACTTCTCCCACAGGTGGAAGGTGATGGTAGGGGAGGAAGTGTGCAGGTGTTTGCTCTTAGGCTTCTGAACACCAAGCCTGAACTGGCTTGGAGGGAGGGAGGGCAGGCTGGGAATTATGCTCTGTTCCTTCTCTTTTTCCAGCTGTCCTAAACCAGACCAGGATACAGTTGAATAAATTTAGTATTTCACTGGATCAAGAGAGTAGTTGACAACTTGCTGGTACACACTGAGGTCAGAGCTTTGTCCATCTTGTTGAGAGTGTTTTTATTCCTCAGAGTCTGGTAAGTCATGGGCTTTGCTGATACCTTGTATGTGTTGAACTGATTGTTTAATGGTCAAAGTGGCCTGTTTGTTTAGTATCTCTGTATCTCACAGACTAAAGTATTCTTTTGGTGATTGGTTTGGGATTTTGTCATGTCTCTAAGAGCAGTTTATAAATGGGGAACCTAATCACAGAAACATGAAGCTCCAGACTGTATGGAGCTGGTAGAGGAGGAGGGGCCTGAGCCCTCACTTGTGGTTCCCCAAGTCCATCCTTGTCACCAGCCTGGCTGACACCACAGCAGTGCTGGTATTTTAAGTACCCAGGTGACTCAGGACTTAGGAAGGAGAGGAGAGATGCAGAGTGACATGTCCAGCCCCAGAGCTGGTCACTTCAAACCATGAATGACTTTAGGGTTTGAGGAATTCATTCTAATGCTGCAGGTGCTTAGGTTGCTCTTTACTGCAACAAAGACTTATCCCTCCTGGGTTGCACTGTAGCATTTTTGCATGCCCTAAATTCACTTAATTTTAACCTAATCACTCTGCATTATTTTAGTGTTTCTGTGCAAGTACCACATTGCTGTCTCAGCAGTAGTAGTGAGGAGTTGAAAGGAGTTAATCGTGCTTTGTAGCTTAATGCCTTATGGTTTATTATTAAGAATAAAGACAAGCGCTCCACTAGTTTATCTCTAATGTGCAGTTAACTTAATTCCTAATCCTCTGAAGAGATGGTGGTCTTCCCAACGTTTTGGCTTCTGCCTTGCTTTCAAGCTGCATGTGAAACTTAAATTCTGAAATGCTTAGTGCAAAGAGAATTTTAATACATGCATGCATAAATCAGTCTTCATGAGCTTTGCCTTAACCATTCAGGGAGAATTTTCCTTTCTCTCTGTGCTTACCTGGAATTATTGCTTAGCAGGCTGCTCTGCTGTTCCTTGTGTATGCAGTGGCCACTGAGTCATGCTGCTGTGTAAACGTGGCCATGGGTTGATGGGGTGTGAACTCAGTTCTTCCTTTTCAGTGTTGGGAACTGTCCAAAATTCCTGTTCCTCCTCGGCTGCGAGTTCTTCTTACCGTGGCTGTCGCCTCCTCCCTGTTATTTCCACAGCTCCCTGCTCCACTGCTGGAATATTCATCGAGGACAAGGGGGCTGTGCTAGGAGTTAATAAGCTTTTGCAAGTAGCTACAGTGTTACAAGGATGGTTTGATTCCTTGTCTATTGCTGACCGGGGGTCTATGTACAAATCACGAACGGGACGGGACTGCTGAGGGATGTCTTGAGCTGTTTTATTTTCCAGCATCAGTCTCATTACGTGGTTATGACAGTGGGAAGATGCCAGCAGCTCACATCTCTGGCAGCAGACAAAGAACTTAATGTTACAACTCACTTTAAAAGCTTTTTGACCAATCACACAAAGCAAAAGCATATTGACAGTAGTTCTGTCCAACCACTATAAGCACATGTATCCTTGGCTAAAACAATGCTCACTTATTTTGGATACAATACCTGCTTGTAAGCCTTAAAACACAATGCACAGAGCTCCATTATTAAGCTTAGAACTTCCTAATATCTCAACTAGATATACTTTTCTGTAGCTTAGGGAGTTATTCTAGCCAAGCATTAATACACTGACCACTGTTCTATTTGTACTTATTTTCTACTTCTTATATAATTTTTCTGCTGACAAATCTCATGTCTGCTGCTTAGCTCTAATCACAGTTTTGCTGTCTCTGAGGCCTGCCTTTTGCAACTTGTCCAAAACCCTGATTTTAAGGATTCCCACAATTCCCCCTGTTGGTTCAAGTAAAAAGAAACTTTCATAACCTTGTCCTTTATTAACTACCTTGCACTTCATAGCTTTACTATAATACATCTGCTTATTACTTGCTTAAAGCATCCTTTTTGCTCACATTAGGCATTGCTATATTACAACACAGCAATTTTAGTGCTGTGAAAGTCCAGTCAACTCAAAGGGCATAAGTCATATCTGATAGCAATTACAAGTCATTGTTTGAAAAAGTCTCGCCACTTCCAAGGTCTTAATTCAAAACCTTCCTTCATGTCTATACTTTCATCACTTGTCAGTGTATTACAATACAAAGGTATTTAGCAAACAGTTTAACAAGCAGAATTTTGGCATTGTCCTGTTCACTTGTGGAGAAACTTGTCGCAGTTCATTCTCTGGGATGAATGCTCCAAAAATTCCAAGATGACATCTGTGCTCAGGTTCAGTTTTCAAACTTACATAGCCACCAAAGCCCATTGTTTTAGAGGATTGTTTTCATTGCTCCTCTCTCTTGGGTACATTTAATTTTAGCCTCTTGCAATCTTTCTGTTCCACCAGCACATTGATCTTGCTCCACTCAGCTAATTGGATTAACTCATTTGCTGCATTTATTGTACAGTATTGATTTGATAATACCAATCTTCCATCTCAATGTAATCTCATATTTTCTCTGGCCTCATAGCAGCTCTGCTAAATGCCCCTCCTGCCCCACCTTTGCACTTGGACTTCATATAAAATCACAACAGTGATTAAAAGCCCTGAGGCTAATCAGGCTTTTCCCTGCAGGCCTGGTGTGCTTTGCTACGCACTGAAGGCTGAGGTAAAGGTGTTGGATGATGCTCCCACATCTCTTAAGAGCTGCTCCATGCTGACACAAGTGACCTCCCAAAACCTTTTAAGTACTCAGTCACTTGGGTGCTTAGCTTTGGTACCTTTGGGGGAGGCTAAATACCTCAAATATTTGCTTGCCTGTGCTCACTCTTCAAATGCTCAAATTTCTGGCAAGAGCTCAACATCCAAGTTCCCTGGTGACCTGTGAAAACCTCCAGGTGCCTAAAGCGTATAAGTCCTCAGCTTTCATAAAGCCAATAAATGCTTGCAGTGAGGCAAAGTTTGAATCGCTGAAATTCTGAAATTAGCAGCAGCAAGACAATCTGTGTAGATCCTGTTTGTAAAGAAAGGGGTTTGCTGTTTGACAGTCAGGTGAGCAAGTTCAAGTACTTATGGATTCTGCAGAGTTTGAAGCTTTGTGTGCATCAGCTTTATTTTGAGTCCTGAAAAAGCATGTTTGTTATGTCAACTGCATTCTCTAAAAGCCTGGAATTATGCTCTGGGCTGGTCAGTGGATTTTCAAATGAGCTGAGACTTTCTCCAGCCTAACCTGGCTTTGCTTGTCTTTGGGTGGCTTCATCTTGTGGGAGGCTCCAGCCACCTGCCCCAGGTGAGGTGGGGACTGAGTGACCACCAAAGCTCCTTTGCAAGGAGCTCCTTGGGATCCTGGCAGTTCTCCTGTTTGCTCCAAGCCACGACTCCAGTGATGACTTATTTTGGCACAGGGAAGATGGGAAGGCACAGTGTTCTGCCTGTCCCTTTTTGCTGTTGATTCTCAGGGCTTGTGACTGGCTGTGCAGTCCAGAGCAGAGGTTGATGCTCACACACAGGAACTGCAGCTTCATTTTCTGTCTCACTTTGCAATTGTCACAGGGTTTTAAAGAACATTTTCATTATTCTGTGAGAGTTGTGAAACACTGCCATGGTTTGACAGCTTCTATGCCAAATCACTGCTCATCACACAGATGAATTTCTCTTCACTTTCAGTGTCAATATTTCACTTTCCTGAGATTTAGAGCTGCAGCTTAAGCGAGGAGAGGACAACCATCAGAAAGTAACAGGCTGTAGACATGAGGGGTGTGTGGATGTTGTCACAGGGATGCCAATAGATGTGATTGTGAGGGATTGAGGGAAATTTTTTTGTGCTATTTGACATTACATTGACTGAAAATTCGGTTATTCCCTTAAAGAGCTTGGGTAGAAACAGCTAGACTGCTGAGAGGGGTGGGGGAAACACAGCAGAAAAACTGCTGGTTGTACCTGTTCAACCTTAGCCATTCCTTGAGAAAATAAGCCTTTTTCACTTCCTTCCCTTGTGGCAGTTTATCTCTGACTGAGGTTTTTCTTCTATTCATTAATAAAGAAGTAACCTTACACCTCAGAGAAAGGATTAATACTTACTACTGTAACTTGCTAATTCCTCTCACTTCTTTGAAGGAGTGGTGCAGTAGCTGACAGCAGGTTTTGGGAGGCCCAGCCCTGGGCTGTGGATGGCTCAGGGACTGCAAACAAATGTGTGGTCAATCTGGGACTGTCTCCAAACATTAGTGCAAGGTTCTTGAAATGGGAATAGAAATTATTTAGGGCAAGACTTAAAAGGAGCAGCTGAGGTCACTTGTCTTGGCCAGCCTGGATAGGAGAAGGCTGAGGGGGCTCTCTGGGCAGGCTGCACCTCCTGTCAGTGGGGGTGCTGGTCTTCCTCTGGTGGCCCCAACAGGACATGAGGAAGTGGAGACTGGACATTGGGAAGGCTCTCTGCTGAGGGGTGCTTGCTCCTTGGAACAGGTTCCCCAGGGAAGTGCCCATGGCACCAAGCCTGCCAGAGTTCAAGAAGCCATGGAGGACGTGTCTAGGAGGTTTAGTTTTTGGCAGTGCTGTAGGGACTTGAGTCATCCTTGTGGGTTCCTTCCAACATGGGGGATTCTGTGGTTTAGGAACATCCCATTCTCCTGTATTCTCGCCCAGCTCAGCTGCCTGCACCCAGTGGAGGTACACTGGGGTGGAATTGTCAGTCAGGTGTTCTGAGTTGGGTAGAAACAGGCCCATTATGGCCTGGACACATTCACATCATGAGGCAAAAAGCCTCTGCTGAAAGGCTGTTTTGCAGTGGGTAACTTTTTTTAAAAAATACTTGTGAATTAGGGTTTGTTTCTGGTAGTAGCTTCTCTAGAATTAAGTCCTGCTTGGCAACTACGTGAGAGGCATGGATGTCCTCTGGTACAATTTAGCACTGTCCAACACAGCATGACAGGGGTCTGTTACTTAATCTCAGAGCAGCTAACAAGCAGAGAGTGTTTGGCAGTGTTTGATCAGGGGATTGGTGTTAAAAGGCAGATTATTATAAAAATGGGGAAAGTTTTATAGACATGGAAGTGTCTGGTTGAGCAAAAATAACAGCTACCAGGTGGCTTGTGCTAACCAGGTAAATGGGGCTAAATTATGGTTTAGGTGCAGAGCTTGTGGAGGATATCCAGCAATTTAATAAGCTCCAGGAGCATAAGAAATTCCTAAGGGCCCAGTCTTGCAATGCACTCTGCAAATGGACTTAATTGAGTTGTAATGAGGCCAGTTATGGGCAACTGTTCCACCTGCATGCAGCTCATTGCAGGACTAGATTCAAACCCACAAGTGCAACATATGGTAGAGCAGTATTTAAAAAATTTCAAGTTGACAGAAAGCATCAGAACACCTTATTTCTGCTTTAATTCACATTGCCTTGTAATGCACCTCCCTGCAAACGGGCAGCTGAGAGGAGCTGGCTGAACCCAACCTGCACCAGGAATGTTTGGGATGAATCTTCTAAGTTGTTCATGTTATGATCTGGCACAAAGTGATCCTGCTGAGAAATTATGCATCAGTCTGTGACTAAAAATTACCTGAGAAGGAACTGCCATAGGAAAAGGTTTCTGGTGGGCTTCTGGTCTTCAAAAGCCATGGAGCCAATAGACTGTTGAAAGTGTGGCACACTTGTGTGTTCCTGCTATAAACAATTGGTTTTGTTAATAAAAAGTAATATGTTCTTACATCCTTTAATGTTAATATCCACCTGAGTACAGGAGAGAGCATTCTGATCAAGATTAAATTTTATTTTTTAAATTTCTGACAGTGTCTACACACTGACTATTGAAAAGAACAGCAAATACCTTCAAACTTTCTATTTAGAAATAAAATTGGCTATGGGGCTGACTAATACTGCTGAGGATTGGGTTCCAATTATGGGACATATCAGAGAGGCTGACAAGCACAATTCCCTGAATGGGATCTTGGAGGGAGGATGTGGTGCTGCAGTGATAACTTGTGCCTTACAGTTTTCATCCCAAGATGCTTCCTCTGGAGGTGAGAGAACCATGTTTGAGTAAAATGCACTACTTGATTTCATCACATTTGGGGTAGAAGGTAGGCAAAGTTTGAGGTTCCTTTATTAAAAGCAAGTTGAGGTTATTTAAACTGCATCCCACACATCAAGTGCTTTTCTTCACGCTGCTCTTGTCCCATTCTGTTGAAATTGCCCTGAGGCTTACATGTATGTCTCTGCTGAAATATAATAATTGCTGTCTAACCATGTCTTAAATAGGTAAAAATGATCTATCAATACATTATAAACAGAGATAATGAAATATTTTATTTATGTTTTCTGAAAGTCTCAATTATTTATATGTGGGTATCAATTAGAGTTTTCATTTAAACAGAATTCAGAGTAGTAGCATTTCATTCACTTACTCTAAATTAGATGGCAGTATGTTTCACTTAATATAAATTGTGTGTGATTACTTACAATCAGTTTAAATCAATAAGTTTGTGATGGATTTTTACCCGGTGCTGTGCTTTCTCAGTAATAAATCCCTTGTTTAGTCCAGAAGGCATTGCTTCTTTTGGCAGCTTTCCATGCATTTCAGTAATGAGTATTGGATAGGCACAGTTTCAGCAAATCAGCATTTAAGGAAAAAAAAAAAAAAGCCCCCATAGAGGATAAACACATTAAAAAAATCAATTTACCTCAACTAGTCCCAGTTCAAATTAATAGAATACTCTGCTCTGAGAATCTTGGAGCCTGTTCCTTGTAGCCCAAATTTGTGTATATCCTGGCTTAATAATGTGAAGGCAGGGAATGGGAATGTGGTCTGTGATTCAAGGGTTGGAAGCTTTGTTACAAAATCCTCAGAGGACAGGTGTAGGATATTATTTTGCTTGGTTGAGCACAGTCACAAGCTGGCTTGACTTGTTCCTGAGGTCGTGCCTCCCATCTGCGTCTTCTCTCTGCCCCAGAAGAGAAGACTCCCATGGCCTGGAGGAGGATGCCCTGGAGAGTTTGCATGGTGGTCATGGTGTGCTGTAAGAGATATCCCAGCTGCAAAGGCATGGGTGGGTTTTAACAGGACTGAGGAAAAGAGCCCCAAGAGGCAGCAGGCACCTGGGGACGGTGACATCCTGGATTCTGCTGATTACCCTGAAATATGGCTTGCTGCAGAGATGGGTGTGGAGGTTGTTGGTGAGTTCCTTGAAGATGAGGTCAGAGAACAGGTGAGTAAGGGGGACCTCAGCAGGGAGGGCCCAGGCTCTGCTCCGGGGCCCAGCAGTGGCACCAGAGCCACGGGCAGGGCCTGAGCCCAGGAACTGCCCCTGCCCAGGAGGCAGAACTGCTGCCCTGGGCAGTGCCCAGCCCTGAACAGGCTGCCCAGGGAGGGGCTGGAGTCTCCCTGGGCGGGGATACTCCAGAGCCCTGTGCACACAGTGCTGTGCCCTGTGCTCTGGGATGGCCCTGCCTGAGCAGGGAGGTGGCACCAGTGACCCTCGGGGCTCCCTTCCAGCCTGGCCCAGCCTGGCATTCTGTAATGTGGGCTCTAGGGATGATGGAGCCCTGTGACAGCCAGCCTGGCTGTGGCACCTCATGGGCACAAAGGACAGTCTTCACCCACTTACTGGTGAACTTCTGACAGAAAATCTCTTAGTCTAAAGTATCTCCCCATCTCAGTCACATGGGGATGGTGGCAGTAATTAATTGAGTCAGAGTGGAGAAATTGGTTTTCATCTTCCTGAATGGAAAGCTGCTCATAGGCCAGGAAGCTGTTCCCCATCTCTCCTGTGAGCTCTGCTCCCCGCCTCATTCCTGCTTGCCTGTGAGCATCTGGATTGTTGGGCTCTCTCCCATTTCACGCCTGAGCTCCTGTTTAGAAAAGGCACACACACTGGCACAGTGCTGCTTCCCGAGCCTGAGCAGGCTTCACAAAGGGATTCTGAGAAGAAATAAAGCGTGTAAATGAATTAGTGAAATCCTGAGCTTCAAAGAGTGCCAAGAAGTCAGGGAATGCCAAGTATTGTATGGGATGGCAGCAAGGGAGCAGTGTAGGGAAGGGTCTGTGGGCAGAGAGCAGTACAGTGTAAATCAAGCCTTTGTTGTGATGCAAACGCAGTTCAGAGATGACTTGCACAAAATCACTGAACTTTGATGCAAGCTTGGAGTTAAGGATATGTGCTGTCATTTGCTCTGTTTTTCTGTATGAATTGTCTGTCTTTTCATACTTTTCTGGAGCATGGGGTTGTTTGGGAATCGGGTTGGCAATTGTGGGGCTCCTGCATCCAGAAGGGTGATAAAGGGATATTTAGCAGCATGGGTTGCCTTTTGTTGTTTGAGATTCTGCAGATCTGCTGGCCATTTTGGTAAGAAATAGCAGCTGTTGGTGGTTATTTTTGTTAAGCAGAACAAAGTGTACTGGAATGGATGTTGTGGTCCTTCACCTGTCTTCTCTGTGATGGCACAGAGGTGCTTCATTCATGTTTGTTAACACTGACCTGTGACCTCCATATGTGCTGGCTGGAATTGTGTCCCTGGCCTTTCCCTGCTGCTTTTTCAGAAATACATTATTAGTTCCTGAAGGTGAAGGATTATTTTGTGTCTGGGCTACCTGAATGCTCTAATTTCTCAAGTCATCGCCCCTGGATGCGAGCCTTGCATCAATTCTGGCACCAGAAGAACCATTCAAGGTGTGCACACAGGTGTGTAATTTTATGGCTTAAAATAATTTGCTTTAGAAGATTGTAGAGTGGTTTGGGTTGGAAGGGACCTTCAGGATCATCAAGTTCCATGTCCCCAGAGAGTGACCCAGCTGTCCCCTTCCAGTGCCTTCCTTCAGACTTGCAGTGTAGGAATCAGTCACTTCCACTGGAATGGAAACTTCTTTGAGAAATCCTTGCCTGTGAGCCCAGCTGAAAGTGTAATTATAGCACAGGGGAGACAGGGTGCTGTAATTGAATTGTTGCTGATAGACAGTGAAAAATGACTGTCCTTTGAAGACTGTGCCCATCCTTTTCTCTCTATCGTGGTATCTGTTTTGAGATCAGTTTGTGGTAATCACAATAGTTGGCATTTCTCATCCCTGGAGCCTTTCAGGCCTCATCCCTTCTGTAAAATAACCACTTGGACTTCCTGACCTGTGCTTTAAGCCCATCTTGATGTGCTCCAAAGAGATACTTTAGGGAAGAAATATGTTCACTACAGTCACTAGCTCCTTCTTCTCTGCATGTGCATACCACAGCAATTGCACAACAGCAGGAGCTGCTGCTAAAGTGCCCTGTCATTGTCAGTGAAGGCTCTGATGTTCCAGTGCTGGGGCACACAAGTTGCAATGATGCCTCAGGGGCTGTGGTTACCTTCAGCATATTTACCACATCCAAAGTAGGGCAGATGGAAGTGGCTTTAGACAAATTTAGACAAATATTTGGGTGCCTGCAAAGATTTTGCATAACTGCTAGCAAAATCCCTCCCCATAACCACCTACACTCCTGCTGAAGCCTCTGGCTGAACAATCCTACTGTCTTTAGTAGGAAAGGGTGCTGCAGGCAGTGCCTGAATCCTGGCATTCTCAGCAAAAGCAGTTCCTAAACTTCCCCCTCAGGAATGGGAGCTGGTGGTGCAGGGTGCTCGGATGGAGCATGGGTCTTCTCTCCTACCTCCCAGTGCAGACTGGTGCAGAGCAGTGTAATTAGCACGTGCCTCATCACTTGAGGCACACACAGCTGGTCCTTTGCACTCTAAGGCTGTGTGAGCACACTTGGTTTCCCCCCAGCCCTTGCATGTGAGGTGTGGGTGGTTGTGGTGTAGGTGTGTTTGAACACCTCGAGGTTTGCCATTTGCAAATGTGGTTTCTCCCTGCCTGTTAGGGCAGCAGTGCTTTCCTGCAGTCATCTGTGTGCTGCTTTTCACCTTTGGGTAGCTGTGCCCTCTGCTTCAGGCTTGCTCAATGTCTTTGCCACTGTTACAGCTGATCTGTATTCCTATGGATGATGATGATGCTGCAGTTTAATGTTGTGAAATTTTGGAGGGGACTTTGACTTGCCTTGGCCTTACCTTGTGTTCATGAGTAATTTCTGGGAAGATGCTGACTGAAAGATGCTGAACCCTGACAGGTAATGAGGCTGCAATCAGAGGAGACAAAAAATGTTTTCTGCAAAACTCCTTCCCTTTGTGCTTGTTCCTCTGAGGAAGAATATGTAAGGTGATAAATCTGAACAGCAGGAAGTTTTGCTTCCTCTCCTCTCCTTGACAGAACAGGAGTGTCAGACCAAACTCCCCTGGCCTGCTGGGGAGTGGTGTGCAGCAGCCTGGTGTCACAGGCAGTGAAATCCGCCCAAATCCTGCTCTAGAGGAATTTCTCGTGGAACAAGGACATGCTATCCCTTTATCCCTAGATGCTATTCCTTTGCAGGAACTGGACAACCCTGGCCTGCAGATTACAGAGTTACTTTAGTTACTTTAAAGTCTTTAGGACATCTTTGGAAAGACAATAAGCTTTGTACAAACACAATGGTCAATGCTGGACGCTGAAAACTGTCACGTACTATAACCTGATCAGACGCTTGTAGTATAACAGCCAATCAATAAGTGACTTGTAGATGTAATAATATTACATTAGCCAATGAATGTTAATTAGCTATTGTATGATGTAAGGCAATAAGGTATAAAACGTGGATAAAATAGACAATAAAGGAGCATGACATCTAGCCATAGTGGTTTGAGTGTCATTACTCTGGCCAGCTCTCCGTGGGACCCTCTTCATCCTGCCCATCCCATCATCTGACACAAAGTGTTCTTGTGGCTGAAGTTTGTGTGAAGGCAAACTGTCTGCAGAAGGGACTTGGAGCAAATGGAAATGTTGCTCCAACGGGACCCAGGAGGTCCCTACTCACTGCTTTTATTTCTTTCATGCTTTCAAGGAATGGACAGGGAAAGTGAAAGAGAGGGATACACTCCACTCATAAATCAAATCCTGCTGTAGTTTGGAAACCCAGACAATTACAGATGGATCCATTTACTGCTGAGCTACTGAAGAGTCAGAGTCAGTTGCAAGTGCATTCAGATTTCCCTCTCTCCAGTGCTAAATGGTTTCTTCTCTCTCCATGAAGACCTGGAGACAGTATCTTCTCAAAATACCTGCTGATGAACTGAGCCATCTGCTAAAGAAAACAAGTTTTTACAATTCTATTTTCTATCATCATGTACTGTTGTGTCAGACTGTTTTCTGCAAATAACTTGCAGGTTTTTTGGCAAGAAAGGGCCTAACAAATGTGCAGTGGGGTTCAACAAAACAACTTTTTAGAAGCTGAAGACTTTCCACACATAGAAGGGACAGATTCCACCCATCCCCCCTGCATCCCCCATTGCATTCTTAGGTTAAGGAATGAATCATGGACTTCAAGCAGTCTATATGTTTCTTTTCCTCTCTCCCTCCCCTTTTCCCTTTGACTCCCTGTCGAGGTGATGGTAGTAAATTTTTACAGCCAGTAAAGATGTGACCAAGGGCTTTACCAGCATGTAACCACCAGTGAGCTGGTGTTGAATGCAGGAGCTTTGGCAGCTCAGGTGGGGGTTTGTAGGTTATCTACAGACAAAGCTCCTTTTCATAGTGGCAATGTGCTCAAATAAAATGCTGGGGGTTTGCCACAGCTCTGCTGCCTGACATTTAGCAGCTTGTATCCTATCCCTGCCCCCTGACTTCCAGAAAGGATTGTCTGCATGGTTGCTGCTGTAGCCTGGCTTCATTTCACTTGCAAACGGGGGCTATTAGTATTCCACAAATACCCGGTTAGGCACTTGGGTTTCTCAGCAGAAGGGGAACTTAAAACAAGAAGCAACGAGAATGGACGTGAGGCTAAGGATATATGTCTCCAGGAGAGCTGGAGGCTTTGCCCAGAGGCTCAGATTTTGTCACTGACCTGAGCTTCCTTCAGAATTGCCCCCCCCGCCAATATTCTTCCCAGGCATTCTCTCCCTTTGTACCAAAGGCAGGCTTTGAACTGGTGTTTTATTCTATGCCTCTTTTCTCTGCTGGGTACAGGGAGGATTCCTCTGCTGCACTCCCAAAAAGCAGAACAGAATGGAGAGCTGGGGCAGTGCCTGCGGGTACTCTGGGAATCAGCAGGTCCGGGGCTGAAGGGGGGATACTGGGAGCGATCCCACTGCCCTCGGGGTGCCTCGTGCTGCCTCCTTGGGCTTTGTCCTCCCGTTTTCCTCTGTCCTGTCTTTGGCTCTGGTTGTGCCATGTCAGATCAGCACGGATAAAGCTGCGGTGCTGAGTCCCTGGGACTGCAGCAGGCTCGGGATGGAGCAGTGAACTCCGCCGAGGAGAGGAGCACTTGGCTCTTGCCATGGCTGAGTGTGGCTGAAGAGCATAAATGATTTGGGATACACAGCCTGTGGTCACTTTCATCTTGCCAGGGGATGGCCCTACAGTGTCCTTTCTGGGTGCTTTGAAAATTTTCTGGAGTAAAGGGGGTTCTCCTCTCCCCTCACTTGCCCTCCCGTTCCAGTGAGAGGAAATTTTGGATCTCTGGACTCTTAGCATGACAGTGCTTTTTATGCAGAAAAGTGGTTTGGTTTGGTTTTTCCCCTTTTTATTTTTTCTGATAGTTGATTTGAGCTGGTTCCAACCTAAGTTTAGACCAAAGCTTTTCTCTCTGTCCTGAAGGACTGAAACCATAATCACTACTTTCTCATTTAAATTCTAAAACTACCTTTCAAATCTTACCTTTTCATTTATTTTGTGAAGGTCTTCTCTGGCCTTTTAAGGGATGAGCAAACAGAGTTTCAGTAGCACAGGGCTGGTAAAAGGGCAGAAATCACTCCCTGCCCTCATGCCACAGAATTTATATAATCCCAGATTGTGGCATTGCAGGTAACTTTAGACAACTACACAGAGCTCTAGAGTTGGTTCCATGTCCAGGGAGTGTCTGTGGCTCAGGCTCTGGGATGTGGTTTGCTTGTTCACTCTTCATGGTTCGTTTTATTTCTTAAAGCTGTGCTTGGGCAAAAGAGAGCAAGATACCCCTCTGTGTCTGTTCATCCCTGGAATGATCTGTGCCACGGGGTTGATTTCTGCCTGGAGAGGTGCAGTGCTCAGCTGGGAGAGACTGAGATACAGGGCAGCAACAGTAAGGGGAATGGGGAGCAGCCCCAGAGCCCAGCCCCAGAGTGGGGAACACTGATCCCTAGAGAGGCTGAGAGGGAGGTGAAGAGAGATGAGGTTTATCCCTGCCTCCCTCCTTGCATGCTCACCTGGGATAGCAGTACTTGTCTCAGACCCTTTGCTTTGGATTGGCACACCTGCTGCATTTATGATTTTGCTGTTGCAGCATTTAATCTGCTTTGGTTTGTTTTCTCCTGAGCCAGCTCTGTAGGTTCAGTGTGCTCCTGGTATTTTTGCTGTGTTCACTTGAAAGGGAAGGTGTAGGCAGTTCCATCTCCCAGCTCTCACTGACGCAGGATCTGTCACATAAATCCAAGCATCAAAATGAGTTTGCTGTGGAGGCAGGGTTGTTTTTTGATTATCCACCTTATTACCAAATCCATTGCTCTCAGGCAGGTGTGGGGAACCTTTTCCTTGCTAAAGGCTCTACACACCGTTCAAATAACTTTGACAAACTACACATTAAACCACACAGTTGTGATTATTCCCCCTTCTGCTACTGTTGGATAATTTTGCTGTGGGCTTTATGAAATGAGTAGGTAGCTGTAGTCAGCCAGAGGGCTGCAGATTCACCACAAGGCCTTTACAGGCTAATGAGCTTTCTCTTAATGGTGTCATAAAGCTGATGCTACTGGAGGTGTAATGTCACTTCTCAGCTTGAAGCCAGATACTTCCAGACTGCCTGTCCTGTTTCCCAGCTAAGTTAGCCCCTGCCAAGCAGCTGCACCTTGTGAGAACTGTTGGTAACTGAGGGTGTCCTTTGTAGGAGGATGACCAGAAAATAGCCCTGGACACCAGCCCACCCTGTGTCCCACGGGGAAGAGACAGCTCCCAATTGCACACATGCATCAGGGCTTGGAAACTGGGAAAAGCAGGCATCCCTTTGTGAAAAGAAACTGTTTTGGCAGGTGCCCTGTGTGCCATGCAAAATCTCTTGAAAGAATTAGATTTTAGGTTTTTTTAACAGAGTCTTGAGCAATGTCAAAGGACTTAAGATTTTCTGTTAATGGCCAAGTTAATGAAGCCCTGAAGTGATTTGTCTTTGGAGGCAGCAGCAGCTTCATCACTGGTGGCTGCTGAGGTCACATTGGGTAAACACCTTTGGGAGTGGTAGAGACTCCAGCTGACCCTGTCTTGGGCAGGGGGACAGATGAGAAGGACTTATGCCCTTCCTGCCCCCTTGCTCAGTGCTCCAAGAGTTCAAAGTTTGAAAACTAACCATGCACCTTTATTGTGGTACCTGCTGGCCCTGAGCCTCAGCTGTTTTCCCTTCTCAAACTGGATTTTGAGCAATGCCAGCCCATGTTTGTGGTGACTGATGCTGCATTGTGAGGGCATCCCAGCCCACCTGAAGGTCAGTGGTGCTGGTCACTTTTGAAGCTGGGAAAACAGGGCAGGATCTAAGACTCTGAAAGAACTCCTCTAATTCTTTGAGGTTTTGTGACTTTGT
The DNA here is from genome assembly GCF_026979565.1 of Vidua chalybeata. Classification (NCBI taxonomy): domain Eukaryota; kingdom Metazoa; phylum Chordata; class Aves; order Passeriformes; family Viduidae; genus Vidua; species Vidua chalybeata. Next base: position 1,439,448 of record NC_071549.1, on the reverse strand, counting down.
GGTTTATGGGTGAAGTCTGTGTGAACCTTATCTCCCTCAAAGTTTGAAGAAAACATCCCTGAGCAATCTCTTTTAGTAGCAGGTGCTCCTGCCCATGTCAGGGGGGTTGGAATGAGATGAGTTTTAGGGTCCCTTCCAACCCAGACCATTCTGGGATTCTGTGGTCTCCCTCCCTCAAATGGTGGCAAGTTATATAAAGGAGGGAGAGTGTAGGAAAACCCTAATGAAAGTGTACAATAGTTTTTGCAAGCAATTAAGTGGGAGATAGCTTTTTCGGCTCTGGAAAGAGTAAACAAGTAGAAAATGATGGTCATTGGAGAGCATGAAATCTGTGTTTTTGTCATTACTGTATATTGGAGACATCAGTGAATGAGACTGTTTAAACCCCGATCAGCCACCAATCCACACAGGATCACTTTTTTCTTTCCTCTTTCTTTTAATTTACTTCTGAGATTGACAGATTCAAGTATGAAAGGCTTTAAATAGGTGATCATTCTCATCTCAAGGCTTTGCCTGGCTTTTTAGTTTTCAAATTTCATTTTGGAGCACATTGCATTAAATTACATGAAATTACCAAGCACTTTAATTACTTTATTTTAAAAGCCCAGGCCATTCTTATCTGCTGCTATTGCTTACAGGCTGCAGCACAGAAAAGTGATTTGCTGATGCAATACCACATTCTTTAACTGTATTGTGCTCCAGGAGATGAGGAGGAGTTCCCAGCCATGGCTGTGTGAACTTTGGGAAGCACAGCACCCAAATTCCAGCTCGCTGTAGGGCTCTGACAGTGCCCCACATGTGAAGGGACTGAAGAGCCAGCTGTGTCTCTTGAGTTGCTTTTGCAAAGAGAAGAAGCCCATCATTGATTTGGAGATGGAGATGAATGGGTTGTTTTATCCTTTTAGGTGTTGCTCCTAATGCTGTCAGCATTGCCTTGCTGCTGTAAAGTTTTGGCACCTGGAAAGAAGTAAAGAAAAGCAGAGTAAAATGGAGGAAGGGACGAATTTACAAAGCTTCTAATTAAAAAAAAATATCAATGAGGAAAGCAGTGTTGTTTGTAATTGGAAGGGACTGTGGGATCTTCCCATACAAATTACCATTTCTAATTGACTTGTAGGAGAGTGCTCTCCCTGGTTTTCCTGCAGTGGTGTTGCTAGGAAGTGTTGCTAGGCAACCCCTCAATGACTGAACCGACCTTTAAGATAAATATATGTATTTTCTCCCCATTTTGATGCTGGAAAGCAAACCTCTATTTTGTCTCTGTGCTGGCCTTTCTCTGGGCAGAAGGAGCTCTTTGGGCATGGGGGTTGCTGAATAATAGTCTGCTTAAGATTTGGCAAAGCTTTTTTTGTAGGCACAACCTTTTTGTCTGTAACATTCTCAGGAGCTCAATTTTTTCCTTGCAATATGAGCACCAAAAGTTGATAAATAATATCTTGAATTATTTATCTGATTAATGTAGTGATCTTTATTGAATAAATCAATGAAGAAACCCTTCTCAGTGTTCCCTCAGGTGAGCAGGAGCAGGCAGGGCAGAAGCAGAGCATGAAATGGCTGTTGCTGCAGTGTGACAAAGAGGATTTAAACACTCCCATGTTGCTGAGGCCTTCTCCTAAGAATCCTGGTGGCACAGTGCAAAGCAGCCACTGGGACCTCTTGGGAGTGGTTTGCTTTTAACCGCTGTCTTTGAAGCAAATATCTTGGTTTATTATTTTTGTTCAAATTAATTGTGCTTATAATTTTTTTAATGCTTTTGCCTCATGAAAAATGTGTCAACTGTTTAATTTTTTTCTTTCGAGGGGAACAACTGGAATAATATTTAAGGCTCTATTTTAAAAGTACCTCTAGTTAATGACAACTTGCAGAAAGGTATAGAGATATTCTGTGTTTTTCCTTGGCTGGGGCTGACATATCAAAATGCCAAGGCTTGTTGAGGGAGTGTTGAGTGCCAGCCATGGAGGAGTTCTGAACTTTGGTCCTACCAGAGAACTGATATGGAGCTCTTGCTCCCCAGAACACCCAGGCAGAGGTGGACATCCCTTAGGAATCCCTCTCCAGCTCAAAGCAGGGAGCAGGAGGAGGGTCCTGGGCAGGCCAAGCTATTATGGTGCTGTTCCTCTTGCAAACCCTTGGCTGAAAGAAGAGAATAGAAGTCAAGGTGAGGGAAAGCATGAACCACCTGCAGGCTCTGAGAAGGAGGGAGAACAGAGCAGCCAGGGGCTGCAGGGAGGCAGGAATGGCTTGGCCAGTGCTCAGCAGCCACAATCTGCCATGTCCTGGGTCCTTCTGTCCCCTGCTGTCCTCCCCCAGCCAGACCTGGGAATAAGAACATCTCTGAACTTCCCAGTAACTTCTCTACTGTCCCTGGGCCCAAGTGTAACCAGTCTGGAGGATGCTGTGCTTTACTTTTTGAACTATTTTTGCCAACTTGCTGCAGCCATGTTGAACTTCAGATCTCTTCTTCCCCATCCATTGCCCCCATCTCTGCTCTCTGTAGAGGAGATCCCTGGTTTCTGGCAGTGTTACAGGCACCCAGCTGATGCAGTGCTTGTTCTGGAATAAACCCAGTCCAAATTAAAATAAGCCCTGGATTTGGCTTTTCTAGAATTTAGGCATTCAGCCACTTTGTCTCTGTGTATGAAGGACAGACTGTTCCTGTGGTGAGTTATCCACCCTCTGTACAGTATCTCCTGTGGGGAGGAATTTTCCTTCTGCTCTGGCTGCAGCCAGGTTGGAGTAGCCGTGTCTGAGACAGCAGTGGAGGTGAGAATGAGCCTGCCAGGGAGGAGCAGCAGAGCCTTACAGTGAATAATGCCGCAAGAATTTCTGAAAGAAGGTGGCTTTGGCGGCTCTCTGTGCACTGTAGGACCTATTCCTACTACATGTAGCAAGGACTTGGGATGATTAGCATGAAATTGAATTGTGCTAATGAAGCTCAGGCAAGAGTAGAGCACAGAAGTGACGAGCCTGTAATTTCATTCCTTCCCATCCCTTAAATAACAGAGCTGCAATCCCAGCTCAAAGGGAAGCAGCCACTCCTGGCTGGTCATGGGAGAGTCAAGGCTCTGAGTGACCTTTGCAAGGGAACAGGATTCTGACTCACTGGAGCAGCCCAGGGCTCTCCTGGTGATGAAGTGGAGACTGGTTCATTAGCGTTTGGTCTTGTCCTTGCTCTTAGCTCAATGTCTAGGAACAACAGTTGTTTTAAAGTAGGCTGGAATGGAAGCATTAGAGGACTGGGAGAGGGCATTGTATGGATATGAATGTATTGTATTGCCAGATTTAAAACTCCAGTAAGATACCTGATTACAAACAACAAAAAATGCAGTCTTGCATCAGAATGTACAAATGGGTGTCTTTACTCCTCGTTCAGAGAAAGTAACAAGGGTGCACACAGCACATCACAGAGGCATTAAAGTGATTAAGTTGTTTGTGGAAAGTCCAGATTCTGCAGATACTTAACTTTGGTACGTGTGTAGTCACAATGAAATTGGGGGGAAATCACAGAATGAAATCATCTAGGGTGGAAGGGACTTTAAGATCATCAAGTCCAGCTATTCCCTTAACACTGTCAAAGCCACCATAACCCATGTCCCCAAGTGCCACATCCACAGGGCTGTTAAACCCCTCCAGGGATGGGGACTCCACCACTACCCTGGGCAGCCTTTGCCAATGCTTGACCAACCTTTAGGTGAAGATGGTTTTCCCAGTATCCAAATCCAAACCTCCCCTGGCCCAGCCTGAGGCCGTTCCCTCTCCTCCTGTCCCTGTTCCCTGGCAGCAGAGCCCGACCCCCCCTGGCTGTCCCCTCCTGTCAGGAGCTGTGCAGAGCCACAAGGTCCCACCTGAGCCTCCTTTTCTCCAGGCTGAGCCCCTTTCCAGCTGCCTCAGCTGCTCCTGGGGCTCCAGCCCCTTCCCAGATCTGTTCCCTGCCCTGGACACACCCCAGCCCCTCAGGGTCTGCATTGTCCTGAGGGGCCCAGGGCTGCCCCCAGCCCTGGAGGTGCTCCAGCTGTGCAGCTGACAAGCCCTGCCCTGGTCCTGCTGGACACACTGGGGCTCGTCCAATCAAACCTACCCTTCCGAAATTTAATTTCTGGAGGAGAGAAGCTTTCATTGTGTTTTAAGTGTTTAATGCCAGTCAGTTGTGTCTTGGGTTAGAAATGCAAGATGTGGCTGGAGCTGTGTATTCTATTTGCCATCTGTCAGAGCTGGGGCAGTTCTCTGCTGTTCTTTGGGAGCCAATCCTCCCTCCAGGAGATCTCTTCTGTTCATGGCCACTGAGTGTCCCTGCATGGCTGAGAAAATTCCAGCATCCCATGGGGAGAGGCTCCACCCAGGGGAGCAGCCAAGCATTCCTACCTGGATCCAATCTGCCCTTGGAACAGCACAGCAGCCTTTGCCCACTGCATTCCCAGAGGAGCAGCTTTCTTCTCCACTGCATTCCCAGAGGGAGCCCAGGCCCATCCACAGCAGCCCTGGAACCTCAGAGGAAAACTCCAGCCTTGTCCAGGATCCTGCTCCAGCAGAAGCACAGCTGGCACTGCAGGAGGGCTGAGCCCCCATGGAATGGCACTGCTGCCACTGCCCTGACCCACAGCCTGCCAGGGCCTGCTCTCACTCTGGCAGTCTTGTTTTGTATTACTGCATTTTTATTTTACTTTTATTTTTTCCCTAGTAAAGAACAGTTATTCCTAGTCCCATATCTTTGCCTGAGAGCCCCTTAATTTCAAAATTGTAATAATTCATAAGGGAGTTTACAATTTCCATTTTAAGGGAGGCTCCTGCCTTCCTTAGCAGACACCTGTCTTTTCCAACCAAGACACAGTTGCTCAACATTTCAGCAAGCCTTTCCAATTGTTTTCAAATTATGAAAACATAGTTGATATTTTGGTTTGGAGACCCCTATAAACTTGGACATTAGCAGCCAATAAAACATGAATTTATATTTGGCTTTACAGTATTAAGTAGAGTAACTACAGTATACATCAATCCTTCCTGCAGGCTACTGTCCTCTAAAATAGGAGGTATTATTGTGGTGATATACAGAAATCACTGAACATTTACTGTGTTTTGTTCAGAAATTACTTTTAATTGAAGTAGAACAAAACTGGCAAAGTTATGTAGCTGAAGAAAGTATTCAAAATTCCACAGCTTGTCACAGACTACCACAGCTTTCAGAATATATTGATTTTGCCACATTAAACACGATATGTGATGCCAAGGCCCAGACTGAGAACTTGTAACATGAATAATTTAACACCTAGATGAGTGAGCCTGTCTCCAGCAGTACAGAGAGAAGCAGCCCTGTGAGCTGAGGCTCTGCTCTAAAAGCCAAGAGCTTTCTTGGAAGGCCTCTGGAGGGTGAGAAGTTGTACACAGCAAGCCAGAAATGTCTCACTCATCTCGTGCCTTCCCTTCCCTGCCTGAAGACGTGGGAAGTTCTATGGATGCGTGTCTGACCTGGGTAGAGTTCCAGAGTTCCTGCTTGGAGAAGGCAGAGGGCTCTGCAGGGCAGGGCTCAGCCAGGAGAGAGGGACTTGCAGGGCCCAGGAAAACCTGCTGTGCAAAGGCTGCCTGTTGCTCAGCCCTGTCAGGCTCTGGGTGCAGGCTGCTGCAGGCAGTGAGAAGGCTGTTAGAGAGCCTTCTGTCATGTCCTGTGGTTTGGGTTCAAGGATGGAGCTGTCTGGAACAGGGAGCTTGCTCACACAACGACTCTGACCCAGGGATTGTTCTGCAAAATGAGTCACAAGAACTGCAGCTGCTTCCAGTTCTGTGGAAGCATAAAAACTTGGTACCTCACAGGCTTCGCCAACAGAGATGGTTTTCCACAGAGCTGCTCATATCCTGTTTTCTGAGAAGTTTCTGACTTGCCCATTTAATTGGCATTGTTATTTACAAGCTAACAATTCCTCTGTACCTTTCCCTCACCCAAAACACCCAATACTCTGCCTCCTTCCATCATTCCTTCCTGTTTCTTAAGGGGAGGACAGAGAGAATGAACCAAACAAGTGAAAATGCACAATAACTAACATATATTTTGAATAAATCAGCAAGTTGACACTTAGTGTGACACGTGGAGGAGGAAATTGGAAGTTGATAAACAAGAATTGTTACCTTTTTTCTACAAGGAAACTATGAGAAGATAAATGGTGGGGGAATGTCATTCCTTCTTTCTCATCTTCCCTGTCTCCTTAGCCTCCCTTTTCATGGATTTATATGAAAACTTGTGGTTCAGAAAGAGTCACATGTTCCTGATCAAGTCCCCAAACCAGGGAATCTGCAGACCTGGGTTCATCCCCTGCTCTGCTGTTATTTCTGAGCACATGGTTTCACTGCCCTGGGCCTTCAGTTTCCCACCTTCTGTAAAAGAGTACCTCACACATCTGTTCAGATGCAGACCTGCAGGAAATTCATGGAAAGAAATTTCTGTTTGTACGCTGGATTTGAATCTTTGAGTGGGAACCTGACAAAATTTTTGAGGTTTTTCTAACCACAATTTTACGAAAGTGTTGCTGTTTTCTGAAACCCAGACACAGTGTGAGAAATTAAAAGACCATGAAACCCTGGCATATGTAGAAATGCTAATTAATAGTGATTGTACTGAATGGTTCAGCTCTTGGATTTCCAGAATTAGCCATGCCAGCCTTTACATTACTTGGGCTTGGTTCTGAGGTACAAGTTCTTTGTCATAATGTCAAAGCCCAGATTATTCTAATTACTGTTATCAGTGTAAAACATGTGCTCACTCTTCTAACTTTGCTTGAAGGAAGCCTCGAATGAGTTGAAGTTCTAGAGTTGAAGGTCTAGAGTCATGGTCATGCCTGGATACAAAGAGCCTCTGCTTATAGCTGTTCAGGAAAAAAAAAGTCCTGACTGTGGTGAGTGATACAGCAAAAAGGTGGTGTTTAGGACATTATTCTGACTGAACAATTTAATCAAATATTATCTTGTTGAGGATGTCAGATTTTGTAATTTTTTCTTCTATACTAGTTGGAAAACAAATCAGTGGGAAATTCCAAATCAGAATAACAATTGAATAGAAAAATTAAAATAAAGGCAGAAAAACACTGTCTTAAACTGCAAGAGTAAGAACAGGCCCTGGCAGGCTGTGGGTCAGGGTGGTGGCAGCAGTGCCATTCCATGGTGGCTCAGCCCTCCTGCAGTGCCAGCTGTGCTTCTGCTGGAGCAGGGATCCTGCAGAAGGTTCTGGTCTTCCTCTGAGGTCCAGTGGTGGTTATGGAGCTCTTGTCATCTGGGAATGCAGTGGGCAAAGGCTGCTGTGGAGTTGCAAGCCTCAGATTGGATCCACGTAGGAATGCTTGGCTCCTCCCCCTGGGCAGAGAATCTCCCCATGGGATGCTGGAATTCTATCAGCTGTGCAGTGAGATTTGATGGCCCATTAGCAGAGACAGAGCCCAGAGTTACCAGGGAGGAGTCATGGAGGAGATAAGGAAAACTGCCCCACCTGTTTTAACAGTTCATGAAGGTGGTAATAGAATACATACTTTTGGTTACATCCTACATTGTAATCTAAGACATCTTCACATCAGAAATCCTTGCTTTTGGGATTTCTTACTTCCATTTTGCTCTTCCAACCCAATTGAGAGGACAAGAGCAAAAGCTGTGCTAGGGGAAGGTGAGGTTGGACATCAGCAGGAATTTCCCCATGGAAAGGTTGGCCAGGCACTGGAAGGGGCTGTCCAGGGAGGTTTGGAGTGCCCATCCCTGGAGGTGCCCAAGGAAGGACTGGAGGTGGCACTCAGTGCTCTGGGCTGGGGACAAGGTGGGGCTGAGGCACAGAGTGGACTCAATGACCTTGGACATCTTTTCCGACCTTATGTTTCCATTTTCCAGGAATGATTATATTTTCCGTGTTTCCAGTTTGGTGCTTAGTACAGGATTTCTCCCAGAGCCTTCCAGAGGCACCAGGGAGAGGAAGCTGTTCTGGGGCAGACCTGTGTGGAGCCCCCACAGAGTCCCTGCTGCGTTACTGGTGGTGGCTCTGCTGCCTGGGAACAACACATGGTAAATGTTCAGTGATTTCTGTGTACCAGGGGGCTCTGTGGCTCATTTTTGCTCAGGTTATGAATGCCCAAACCCACAACCCCCAGTGGAACTGCTGAGGGTTTGCATGACAGCACAACCTTTGCTTTTTCATTTAGCCTCGGACCTGGTGCAATCTCCATTCCAACAAGGAGGTGTGTTCTGAAATTAAAACAAGCTGGTGATAAGTTTAGAAGGGTGATAAGTTTAATAGGATTCATGAGTTTAATCTCTCCTGACAAACTGAATTCACCATGATAGTGAAAGAGAGGCGTTACCAGGCAATTAAATTGTTTTAGGTTCCATAAAAGGTCTTCAATGAATGCCTGATACTGTGTTTTAATACTAGATGATACAATTATTTCCTGTCAAAAACTTTCTAAAAGTGAGAATCAAAAAAATATCTTCAGGCCTAAAAATATAATTTATATGTTCGTTAAAAATTCTTGGAAAAATGCTGGAGAGCATATTGCTAACTCCATATTTCTTTTTAAATGAGAAGTCTTGTTCGTTGGAAGACCAGGTCTTCATTTTTCTGTTAAAAATCAAAGAGGGTTTTCCACTCTGGATTAAAGAGGCTTCTGGGTTTAGAAAGCCTTGCTGAAGCATATAAAATGTATTGGTTAAAACTAAGGAGCTGGCTGTGAGCCTCTAGCTCCAACATCTGTTGAAGAATGAACAGAATAAAAAAGCATAGTCGCCATGAACAAAGAGGGAGATAGGATTCTTGAATTGCTGAATGGGGCTTTCTGTTACCACAGTCAGCACAGGAACATTTGAACAGTCCCCAGCAGTAAATTCAGAAGTGGAGCTAACATCTGTATTCTTTTATCTGCTCTCAGATCGCAGGGAGTTCCCATGTGCTGGGTACGGCCTCGCTGCCGCACGGCCGGGGCTGTGTTTGCTTCTGATAGCCTTGTTCACAGTCCTGCAGGAGAGGGGCAGGACAAAACACCTGCAGTCCGGGCAGTACACAGGGCTGGGCTGCTGGGATGTGGGTCTGCACCAGCCTCTGGCTCTCACCTGAGCAGCTCCTCCGAAAAGGATCCTCCTCTCAGTAATGTCAGAGGTTCCTCTTAGAGCTGCTCATAGACACAGATCTTTGTGCTCAGCAACACAGACGGAAGAGCACAAATGTGGGCCAAAAAGCACCACATTCTGTGATGAGAGAGCTGCGGGCTGTAAGGGAGAGAGCAAGGGTGATGACACCCAATGTCTTCAGTAACCTCCTGAAATGTCAGTGGTGTACAGAGCCACAGCAGAGCCCGTTTACAGCCTGGAGCTCCTCCCGAGGGACAGCTCCCATCCCTGCATCTGGGACAGGGACAGGATTCAGGGAAGGGCTGGAGCTGGGCCAGGGCAGGTCAGGCTGGAGATTAGGGAAAAGCTCTTCCCCCCAAGGATGCTGGGCACTGCCCAGGCTGCCCAGGGAATGGGCACAGCCCCGAGGCTGCCAGAGCTCCAGGAGCTCCAGGGATGCCCAGGCTGGGATTGTTGGGGTGTCTGTGCAGGGACAGGGGTTGGATGATCCTTTGGGTCCCTTCCCACTCAGGACATTCCATGACTCTGCTGCTGCTTATGTGCTCTTGAAGAGCAAGAACTTTACATGATTTTCTTTTGTTTCCTCTTTAATCCCCAGGGCAACACAATGCCTTTGATCCACAGTGTATATAATAATTTACTATAACACATCAGATTCATCTTCTGGAGTCTGTACGGAGAAATATTTTAGGAGACTGAGGAAGTTACACATTTTTTTCTTCTCCACAAGGGATTCTTTGATCTCTGGAGAGGATGCTTCCTTGATTGAAAAAGAAACATTATTTGGATGTATTTGGATAATGTTCATTGCATAGACTCTGTGACTGCTTGTGAACGAGCATGAAAATTAATCTCTTTCTTAAGAGGGTATATAGACAAGGGGAAGCTTGAGAGATTATTACATGCTGTTTGAGGATATATCAAGTGAATAGAGCATAATGTTATTCATAATGATACATTTCTATCTGACGTTAGCATATTATACCTGTATAGAGACTTAAAAACCTATCGCTTAATTAAGTGAAGGGCATGTGCATGTTTGTTGTAATGCTTCAAACTGTCACTTTGGGCTCTGCTTAAAAGGACAAATTAGACAGTTCTGCGTTTGACTGAAGGCAGCTGAAAATATTGCTCGTAAAATCTGGTGTATTAATTTGTCTCTCTGAGAATCACCCAGGGGTGCAGCTCCTGTTTTGAGGCCTCAGGCACACATCTGAGCTGTGGACAGAAAAAGCAGGATGTGTCTCTGTTTGCTCAGAGGAGCTCCTTGGCTCCATGAATCAACAGAGGCTTTCTCTTAAGTAAACTGAGGATGTGAACCTTTGGATAAATGGCCAGATTTATGCCTCTGTCTGTGAAAAAAATAACAGGGACAGACACAACCTTTGTCTTGTGCTCCATTGTTTGTCATTCTGGTGGTACTGTCAAACAACACTGACAAAAACCACCAAATTAAGAATTGCTCAAAATGTGTTTGGTAAATGTTGAGGCTGTCTTGGGTATTTTGCCCTCTTTCCCAATACTAAACTGAAATAATAATTAGCATCTCCAGTTCTGCCTTCCTCTCATAATTAAGGGTTTGCATAGCTGGGAATCCAAAATTGTTGGGAAAGCAGCCTTTGGAATCCCTCAGGATTTCTTTTCCATTTTAAAATCATAAACAATGTCGGTGTTGACCTACATAGCCTCTGATTTTTCTTTTTTTAACCTAAATTGCTGCAAAGGCTACTAATTACAGCATACTCAAAAGTAAATTACCAAGCCATCAGTAGATATTACATTAAAAGCAGCATTATTTCTCATAACATTAATAAGCCCTTTTTGGCTGTGATTTATTTTTGCAACAATTACTGTACAGTCTCCTGGAAGATGTATTTCTGTGTAGTTAATATAATATACATGTATGCAATTTTCCATTTTAGTGCCTATGGATTGCTTCATTTTTCATCTGTATTAGGCTATTCTTATAATTTCCTCTGGGCTTTCAGGAATGGCAGACATCAAGGGAAAATTGGAGTGCTAAGTCCTGTGGGAAATGCAAAAAAGCAAATAGATCAGAGTCGAATGGAAAGGACTGAGTTCAAGTGCACTTGCATCATGAGAATTTAAACTGCCTTCCAACCTTTTAGAGATCTGAAAGTATTTTATTGAAGGAACTTCTCTTTTATGTATTTTACTGGGAAATGAATTGTAATTGTGAGCCAGGTCCTTGTGCAGGTAAGGAAAGTGTGTCCATTATGCTCTGTTTGACAGCCTCCAAGCTGACAAGGTGAAGATGAATGTGTTTTGCTCTCAGCTGTATCATTTGAAAATCACTTGAAAACTTAGATACAAGTTACAGTAGCTCAGGAAGTTTTATATAATGCAAGCCTAGTTCCCAAAATTCAGATTTGCTACTTCAAATGTCCAGGGTTGCAAGGCACACTGGTATCAAAATATAAGAGAAGGTAAATGTGCTTTTATCCAGCTCATGTGAACTGAGAAGCACCTGGCTTAGTTCAAATGAAGAATGTGTACAATTAGAGTGAGTCCAGAGGAGGCCATGAAGGTGATCAGAGGCTGGAGCCCCTGTGCTGTGGAGAAGGCTGAGGGAATAGGGATCTTGGAGAGGAGAAGGCTCTGGGGTCACCCCTTTGTGGCAGTTCAGGACATGAAGGGGCTCTAAGAGAGCTGGAGAGAGGCTTTAAAAAGGGCTTGGAGGGAAAGGGCAAGGAGAGTGGCATGAAACTGAAGGAGAGCAGGGCTGGATGGGATACTGGGCAGGAATTGTTCCCTGGCAGGGTGGGCAGGCCCTGGCACAGGGTGCCCAGAGCAGCTGTGCCTGCCCCTGGATCCCTGGCAGTGCCCAAGGCCAGGCTGGACGCGGCTTGGAGCAGCCTGGCAAAGTGGGAGGTGTCCCTGCCATGGCAGGGGTGGCATGGGAGGATCTCTGAGGTCCCTTCCCACCCACACCATTCCATGATTCCATGGACTGCAGTCCTGGTCCTTGTAGTGAATTGTTCCCCTTTGCTGTCCCTGTGGGGCTGTGCTCGCAGGGACGGGCTCTGTCTTCAGTCAGTGTTAATTACAGACGTGAATTTAACTTCACAACTCTCAGTGAGATAATTAAATATCATCTTATTAAATAGCCTGAGTGCTGCAGTACCTGTTTATAATACAGACTGGGATAATGGAGTTAATTTATGTTCCACTGGCAGGGGTAGCTGTAACTTTTTGCTGGTTTAATGGTTACTTGTGCTTTTACAACCACTTGACAAAGAGAATCAGGCACAGGATTTGGCTGCAATTGCAGAGGACAGGAACAAAATTGGAGCAAAGGAGCTGACACACAATCTTCTAAGACCACATTATTCTGCTGAAATCAAAGGTGTTGAGCAGGGGCATGGATGAGAGACTCCCAGCCAAATTCATTCAGAGCTCAAGTTAAATCTCTGTCCTAAGCCAAATCACTTAATCCTGTCTATACCTAGTAGGGGGAGAAATATTACAAGAGATGGTTCACCCAAACCATTTTAGAAAGTGCCTGGACTGGGGTGAGTGAGAGTCAGAGAGAGAAATCCAGTCTGTCCATGTCCAGTCGGGCACCTCTGTGAACTCCTGGAGTTTTGTTACAGAAAATGGCAGATTTTGAATGGGTAAACTGGTCCACTTGTAAGGAATATTAGATTTTCAGAGGTGCCCACATGAAGGAGTTATCAGATACCTACTCAACCTTTTTGGAGGGTTTTGCATACCTGGTCTCTTTAGCCTACAGTGCTGGGAGCTGTAACTGTTCCACAGTGAAGACCTGTGCAAGTTACCTGGACAAAGTCTTGTGCCTTTGTCATTTTGTGCATTGCTTTTCTTAGTGCACAGAACAAAACACTGTAAAAAGGTGTTTCCTTGTGAACATGGTTATCTTTCTGCCCTTCCATAAAGGTCAGGTTAAAAACTCCCACAAAGGATTAAACATGGAGTCAAAACTGGATATTGAACAAATGCAAAATTTACAAGTTCAGCTCTTTTCTTTGAATGAATTCAAAACTCTTGATTGAATTCTGTTCTCTGCTCATGATTTGGCACTCACTGCTTTCCACCTTTGCTAAAACTCTTCCACTGGCACTTCCAATTCATGTGAGTCTTCCAAGGCCACCAGCTCCCACAGTCTTGAGGAGGAAAAAATACTTCTAGCATTGACACCTTTCACCTGAAAAGGAAAAAAAATGCAATCTTTTTTATTGTGGGCTTCTCTTGTGTGAAAGATCCTTTTCTCCCTTGATCACCCCCGGGCCCTGCAGATCCTCTAGCAGGCTACTAGCTCAGCCATTTGTCATAAAGGGTTTATTATTAGATGTTACAGCTTTTGCAAGCTGCTCCTCCAAAATGGCTTTTTTGTAAACAAACCAAAACAAAACAAAAACCCAAAAAACAACAACAACAAAAAAAAAAACCAAAACCACCTGGTTTGTCGTGACTGTACAGTCAGCCTGCTGGACTAGTACAGGTGCTCTTTATTTGAGGTACAGCTTCACCTCTTGAAGCCTCAGTGTGGTGTCTTTACATGACCTTTCTGCCATCTGCAAGGAGCTTGCTCTTTGCACTTCTGAGGGTTTTTTCCTGAGTTTACTTCAAATTGTTCTTGATTGCAGCATAAGTCCCTCCCTTTTCTGTTAATCCAGGGTGGACCTTAAGCACCAAGGGATCTGCAGGAAGAACTGAGACCTCAGTCCTGCCCAGGGCCATGTCAAGAGTTGCTTTTCCTGTGGTTCACTAATCAGGAATATTCCTAATAAATATTCCTTCTTAGTGGAATAATCACTAGTGATATGGAAAAATCAGTCTTGGCATTGTGCTGTTAAATATGACATTTACTTGATGCACATGGGGACACTGGATTCACTCTTTACAGCTGCAGTTTTTGCTCCTGTGTTTCTGTGGTCTCTCTGAGGCAGTTGGTAACATAAATCTGGTTTGTATTTATCTTTTTGAGGCCTTGAAGATGCTACTGCTGCCCTATGTGCAAGAGTGAGTTTGTGCTGAGAGCACAGCTGGGGCCAGGGGCTGCCCAGCTCTTGGGGCAGTATCTGTGCACAAGAGATTTCTAAGTCACTGCACCTGAAACTCATCCTTCTTCCAGGTCCATGCGTGTTAAAAGGGAGTTCACACACAACAGCAAATGCCTCAAGGAGGGAGATCTTTGCAGCTAAGACTGGGGGGATGAAGCACTGTAGAGCACATTCTGTATGCACCGGCTTTGAAATCCTGATCAGAACTCAGAATTCCTCACTCCTGGATCTCACTGTGCCATGCATGTGATGGAGATGGCAGCTGACCCTTTTGGCTTCACTGACTCTGCAGATGTTCCCCCCTCTGTGCAGAAGGTGCTCAGTGCTCAAACCTGGCTCCTGTCCTGGCTGTGTCACCCTGTCCCTGCCCGGGTGGCCATGAGGAGCTTCCTGATGTCATTGCCTTTCTGATTTTCAAGCAAGTCTCCCAGAGAATTGCACATATGTCCTGTTTGCTGTTTTTTTTGTGTGTGATACAAGTAAGGAAGGGTTTTCTGCTAAGGAGGAGATAAGCTCAGAAGACGTGAGGATGAGAAAATCTAATTACCATTCTTCTATTGCTCAGCATGACCTGCTTAACTTTCAGTCACTTCCTCAAAGGTGACTGCAGGTAAGAACCATGAGTTTGGTTACTTTACTGAAGCAACTGGGGCTATCAAAGCCTGTCTGGCATCTTTATAGGCTACTGTTCTGTTTTATAGAGGGAAAATATAAATTTTCTAAAAATTTAATATGTAGGACAAAATTGCTTAAGTAAATTTGCTGAGATAAGGCTGGAGTGCTGTAGTGATGAGTTTGGAAGGAGAACTAAAGAGGAGGGTGAGACACAGAAATCTGAGCAGGCAAACTGAGCCTTGTCTGAGCTGATGCTGCTCTCAGGACTGCCAAGACTTTCTTTTAGCATATGAGAAGTTTTATAAGGACACAGATTGAGGCAAAAAGCCTCGATTCAAAGATCATCCATCTCTTCTAGTGCTAATAATTTCTTAGCTTTTATCTCCTGTGAATCTAAAAGCACTTACACAGGAATTGGTATAAATTTTCCCCATTAGCCTGTCGTCCCCTAACAGCTGAACCAGAAATTGAACTGCAGTGCTGGCTTGTCAGTCTGCTGGAACAGTGGGCTCGGGGTCTGCGCCAGGCTCTGACTGACAGAGCTGTGGGGGTGGCATTGCTGTCACCTCTGCCTGTTCCTGGCACCTCAGGCCATTCCAGACTGGTGTTTACAGCACTGATCCTGATGGTCTCATGGTTCACCACACTGCCAGGGAACACAAGGAGGACAGCAGGTCTGGAGCTTTTCAGCCAGTTTGCTCGTTGGTTTAAGGGCAAAAGAGTGAGGAGGCAGATTTTGTGCCTTGGGAAAGCAAGGCAGCCTGGGAGGTCATTGTCTCAGCACTTTTATTGTCTTCCAGTGCTGTTGAGTGGAAAAATCTCTGGGTTTTGGGGTTGTATGATTATTATTGTTGTTGTTGTTGTTTTTAGTCTCCTGAATCCACTGTTATAGGATAAATTCCTGTTAGAGGTCCTAAATGTATTCAAGAAGTCTGTAAGGGAGCCCTTGTAGCTACTTGTGTGTGTCTGAGGCATGGGCTGGCTGGTTTTGAAGCAATGGAATATGACAGTCAGAAGCCAGTTAAAAACAAGTGATTTCAGTACAAGAGCTAATGTTCCAGTGACTCCAGGCTGATTAACTGCCTGCTCTCCTGGATCAAATTACTTACCTGCAAGTAAATCAGTTCTGAGCCCCCCAAACAGGCTCTGATGTTCTCAGAGGATCTGGGCAACGTGAAGCCCTCACAGTGATCATGAAGAAGGAGGTGTTCTGTCTTCACCCAAGCAGCAGATAAAACCTTCCCTTGGTTTGTGCAATATCACAAATGTGTGTCGTATCTGCTTCCCTTTGATATCTTCTTACTCCAGTTGACAACAATCAGATGTGCCAGATATGCTTAATCTGGAAAAGAATGTCAGCAGGATCAGTGTTTTCTCTGCTTTCATATTTCCTACCCTTTAAATATTTAGAGTTGCTGATCTGATTTCTCCTGGCCATACTTCTCTGGTTTTTTTTTTTTTCCCTATTTCTGTTTCTCTGACTTTGGCTGTATAACTGTATAAACTTGGTTCTTCCAGGAGGTACAATAATAAATGAAGTCTGGTAGGTGGCATGAAGGTGGAAATAATGTTGCAGGGAACATCCTGTCTGTGACTGTAGGGCACTTTGTGAAGGTCTGTGTTTATTTTAGAAGTGCCTTGGTTACTTTTGCTTTTTCCACACTTAAAAAGCACACAAAGAATTTTCATGCAGTAAACAGAAAGGTGGCACTTTAATGCTTTAAATAGAGATTGGAAGAGAAACCATTTTTCCACAATGAAAATATTGCATAATGACAGTAATGGTGCTAATATTTTTTCATCAGAAATAACACTTGAGATCACAATACTTCAGTAATTTTGAGAGGAAAATCTTGTCATTTTAAATGTTGCATTGAAATTTTCCTTCTACATTTAATGCAAGAGCCTCAGTTTCCAGGTTGCTGGGTGGTAGAAGGCAAGGATAACACCCTCTTTGCTCCTGAAATTTATTCTCTTTGTGCTGTTTTGGGTAAATCTCACATGTGAGTGAATCCACTCCTCAAACAGGTGTCAACCACACAGCTGCCTCAGCTGTGACTTTGCAGCAGCTTTGTGAAAGGGTGCAGGGACCTCTCCCAGGGCTGGGAAATGGGAATTGCAGCAGGGAGATGTTGGTTGCTGGCCTGACCAGAGTTTCAGCCTCACTGGTCTGTCTCCATGGTGATATCTGAGATGTGGCTCGGCAGACATTTGCTCTGGGTTGTTTTCTGGAAGGTCAAACCGAAGCTGAAAGCCAAGCCATGAGCCTGGGGAGGTGGGGTGGGAGGCTGGAGCTGCTTCCAGTGGAAATGGCTCTGCCAGTTTGGGTCTGTTGTGAGCCCCAGGGAGGTCAAGGCCCAGCTCCTGCAGCAGAAGGACACTGTGGAAAGCAGATCCTGGTACAGCAGATCCTGGTACAGCTCCCTGGGAGGAATTGCCACTTGCTGATGTCTCTGGAAAGAAGAGTCTCTCATGCAGATGGGCTGACAGTTGCATACAGACACCAGCCACAGCCAGAGATGCCCTAAAAGAGCAGCCCCACAGAGGGTGTGTAGGACCCCAGTGGAGCTGCTTGGCTGGGGCAGGTTGAGCCAGAGCTCCCAGAGCAGTAAGGGAGGGTGAGGAGAGCTCCAGGCTTGCCCAAGGCAGCCTGGCCCAAACTGCAGCGCCACAGAACCCTCAGCAGCAGCACCTCCCATCACCCCTTCCACCAGTGCTTGCTTCTTCTCCTGGGCTTGGGAATGAGCCAGCAGGAAAAGGGGGAGTTTGATTTGTACCTCTCTGAACCTCTCCCCTTTTCTGCCAGACTTAAACCTGTATGAAGGAATTGAAATCATGATGAATTGAGACACTCGCTTCTACTGAGGCCTGAGCTATTTGTTTCTGAAGGGAGAGGATGGATTTTTGGGGACAACTTTCTGTTGTACTGGTTTATAATGAAGCAAAACTCCATATTTACATAAGGACAAGGAACTGAGATGTTTTAACAGTGGTATTTTGCTTGAAAACTAATTTTTCATGTTAATTATACATCTGCAGAGCCGCTCTTGTATATGGCACTTGGTGTTACAGATGGCACAGGCTGGCCCCTGAGAGCCCTGGTTTGAATCATTGCCCCTCTGTAATAGACTGTGAGCCAGCCATGTGTGATATTCTTGACAAGGATAAACCCAGCTGGCTCATAGTAGCAGAAACCAACATTTATTTCAGTCAGTTATTGAGTGATAGTCCTTTTGGTATTGCTCTTGTAGCCAAGTTTGCTTTCCAAAACCCCTAAGGACACTGCTGAATATTGTTGGGAGCAGTGATTTTTTCACACTCCTGCTTTTTGCCATCATCTCAGACTTACCTTTACTTTCCAAGTGTAAAACTGTTTTCTTCATCACTTAGCAAGAACATTTCGAGAGAATGAAAAAAAAATTAAAAAGTAAAAAGAAAAAAAAAAAGTAAAATAAAGTAAAATAAAATTAAATTAAAAAGTAAAATAAATCTGGGAAGCTCTTCCTGACTGTTCTGGAGAAAGCTGCATTCCAGAGGTCGTGGGATGGGTATGTGAAAGGGAGAGTAGTTTGCTGCATGTGATATGTTGAGTTTGTTGTTTTTTAAAACAGCCAGAAGAAAGTACATGACCAAGAATGTAGAATTTCAGCTCATGAGAACTGGAAACTGAAACGGCCCCAGGATCTGGGTCAAGAGGGAAAAACTTGGTGAACTTCTGCATAGAAGAGATGCTTCCCTGTTGCTACACAGTGCTTTTCAGGGAGTGCAGGAGAACCCAGCATGTGCAGGGCTCTGAGGAACAGAGGGAGGTGAGTCAGCTCATGTGGGCAGTGACATGGGGAGGGGACAGTGACGGGACAGCAGCACAGCCTGGCTGGGCCAGGAGGGCACTTCAGCCCCTGGTGGAGAGCTTGGGCACAGGGCTCACCTCACCTTGCCCCAGAAATTCTACAGATTTGACAAAAATGCTTTTTACAGTAACACGGATAAATATCTCTTTTAAAAACAATTTATTTCTTGAAGCAACATACTTATATACTTACATGTTTACCTGTAGGTAACAGTAAAATACAGAAATGGATATGAAACATATGAAACTTGATTTGCCTATGGACTTGTTCAATGTAGGCTTTGATTTTTTGAACATAAGAACATTTGTACATTAAAGTTAGCTTAGTTTGAGTTTGTTGTTTTGTCCTCTTCCATTATTGCCTGGATTTTTGTTTTCCTTACTAACAGTCAGTATCTCATTCATTCCTTCTTGTTGGACCCTCATGATCTGTGAGCACATTTGGATTTTATTGTGCGTGCAGAATTCCTGGTTATTGCATTTGAAACACATCCTGGATGGAGCCTCTGGAAATGTAAACCAGGTGCTGAAAGCTGAATTGTAGATGGAATGTGTGAGGAGCCTGCACCCAGGGACATAAATCCACCCCCAAAGAGAAAGGAGCAGGATTGCAGAGGTTGTAATTGCAAGTCCCTTGCATGCACAGCAAAGCTGCAGGGGACAGGACAAGCAGGGTGAATTTCATCTTTATCCTTTTTTCTTGTTGAAGTCTTTGCTCTTTTCTTGATGTCTCCAGGAGCTGCTGTGTGTAAAGCTGATGTTGCCTGACCGCCAAAGGAAACTCCTGCACGGTGCAAATGTTCCTTTCCAGAGGGGAGCACTGGGGCTGGGAGCAGAAGAGAGGGGGCAGCTGGGTGTGTGCTGAGCTGCCAGACACCCAGCCTGTCCCTCTGTCCCCAGACAGCTGCTGTGGCTGCCTGGCAAGGCCTGGGCCACACCTCAGGGCCTGGGGCAGGGGCTTGTCTGAGACCTGGACCCAGCTGGCTCCACTGGGCTGTGCTTCCCTAGGAAGGATTGATGTGGTGCACCCAAAATAATGACATTCTGGTCACTGGGAAATTACTGAATAGAGGAGATGGCCAAAGAGTAGCTAGGAAAGGAACAGGGGCTTGGGAGATTTGATTAATAAGGAAAATCACCACAAGGTGTGGAGAGAGGAATGGAACATAATCCACTACCAATATGTGAAGAACAATATTCAGGTCAGAAGGGGAATGAAACTAGAGAGGTATGGAATAAATGCAAGGGGGAGGCAGGTGTCTGACAGTGAGATGTTTCAGGCTGGGAGTCAATACCTCAGAGGAACTCCTGACCAATGGCTTGTCTGAAACCTGAACCAAAGAGACAAGGAATGACACATCGAGCAGGCAATCCTTTGTGATGAGGCAGGAGGAGATGGAGTGGCTTAGATATTCCTGTCAGCACTCAGTGCTGATAACGTGGCTGGTGCTCTGATGTTTCAAAGTTGAGGCATCATAAATGGGCACATGAAAGCTGAGCACTTTAGTGCATAGACCTTGTGGAAGATAACAGCTGGAAAGTATAAATCCTGAGATTTCTGGAAAAACAAATACTGCTTCTGACTTCACCTTGAATTTAAGAAATATGCTCTTGTGATGTAGAATGGATTTTTAATTGTGAATTAGACAGCTGTGATTGTGTGTTAGGCTGTCCCAGTTCTTGCAGCTGTGGGAGGTGTGTGAGATGTCCCAAACCATGCTGGAGGAGGAACCCTGTTCCCAGGTGTACAGCAGGATAACAACACTTGTGTCTGTCAGCACAGCTCATAAAAATCATCTTTTTAAAGCAACTCAAACAACTTCAGCACACAAACCAGCAGGATTGGCAGGGATTGAAGCAGAGTTATCTGGCACTGTGGCACTGCTCTCGAGGGCTCTCTGCTCCTGGCTGGGGAGTGAAGGCTCCTGCCCTGGAGAGCCACAGCTCTGCTCTTTCCTCTTTAATTACCTTTCAGTTAATCCCATGTTATCAGGCAACCTGCATGAACTGGGGACTCAGGTCTCTGTGATAGGTCTCTGTATTACAGTGTTGTTCACTTGTCTGGAAGCCTCTGCAGGAGCACATCCCAGTAGATCTATATAACTGTCTTCTCTCTTTAGTATAAATTCAATATTGTCAGCAAGAAAGATCACTTACAGCACTGCCATTGTATTTTAGTTTTAGAGAAGCTATTACTGGAGCCATGTCTTTTATTTATATTAACGTGTTGTTAACTGTAAGCTCATAAAGATGTAAAGTGCATGAAATCAATTAGGTTCAGATTTAAGGAGTGGAAATAAAGGAAATTTTCTGATTTACCTTCCAATTTGTTGAATATAGACCTTGCATTACTTTGAACATGAAAGGAATCAATTGACTCTATTTAATTCCCTTAATTAATTTCTGTTATCGTTTTCCTTGCCTCTTTACTTCCATTTAAAACTACCTGGGTCCCAGTTAGAAGTCCCTGAAGTCACAGCAAGTTGAAATTAGAAGGTTTATTTAAAAATATCATTTGGGCTTTAAGAGCTTATTAGTTAAAAACTATGTTCCAAGGTAGTCTTCATCTTCACATAAGGGTTTAAATTTTTAAAAATAATTTTGCATCTGCTTTTATAAAGTTTTCTTTGTTTTATTACTTATTTGTAACTGGAGAAGTATGGAAAGCCTCTTTCTCAGTAGAGAGAACTTTCTGAACATGCCCAAACCTACGATTTGTTTTTTTAGCAAGGGAAAAGTCTGTCAACTTGTTTTTTGCAGTATTTTGTCCAAAATACTGAGACTTCTCTATATAAATGCTAATCAAATTAGATTTGGTAGAGATACAATTTTTTCAGTGCTGTCTACATGTGAACCAGATTTCCATAATGCATTTTTGATGTAAAAGCTGCTGCTGAACTGCAGAACCTCAGAACTTCTTGGGTGGCATTTGGTTGGTCAGGTTGGGGTTTGTGCTGGCCATGGGCACTACAAAAATTTGGTAACTTTAGTGACAAAAGAAGTGTAAATGAGTCAATAAATGATCTGGGGACCAGTCCTGTGAGTTGTCAGATGCTGCTGCTGTTTGGATTTGGATGTAACTCCAGCAGGCTGGGCCGTGCTGCTGGTGGTTAATTAACTCTTACCCATTACCAGGAGCTAATGAGCAGAGCTCGGCCAGTCTGGTCTCCTGGGGCTTTTATTCCTGCTGCCCCCAGGCACCTGCAGTCCAAGGGCCCCCCTGTTTTCCCCTGTGATGGTGCTCACTTTTTGGGAGCCCTGCTGTGCCACTCCTGCTGGGACCTTGGTCACCTTTGGAGCCAGGCTCTGCTCCGGGGCCCAGCAGTGGCACCAGAGCCACGGGCAGGGCCTGAGCCCAGGAACTGCCCCTGCCCAGGAGGCAGAACTGCTGCCCTGGGCAGTGCCCAGCCCTCAACAGGCTGCCCAGGGAGGGGCTGGAGTCTCCCTGGGCTGGGATACTCCAGAGCCCTGTGCACACAGTGCTGTGCCCTGTGCTCTGGGATGGCCCTGCCTGAGCAGGGAGGTGGCACCAGTGACCCTCGGGGCTCCTTTCCAGCCTGGCTCAGCCTGGCATTCCATGTCTTTCAGATTCCTGCCCGGGATAAATTTGTGTCTCCCCAGACGAAGTCTCTTGGTCCCTGTGGAAGGAGCGTTGCTGTTGGCTGAGCAGAGCTGGACACTCTCCCAGTTGTCACTCCTCAGGGCTCTGTGGCCTTTTGTGTGTGCAAGGCATGGAGTGAGGGTCAGGCCAGTGGGACCTGGAGCTGTCAGGAGCCTTTTAGTAAAATCCTGGAAAACGTGGATCTCAGATGCATTGGATACTCTGCCTGAATCTCAGAGTATGTGTGCAATGTCTGAATTTGGGATGTGAGCACTGGGTTCCACAGGCTTCACTGGAAGTGTTGCATTTAGAAAATGCTTCAGTGATGAGTTAGGGAATTGGAAACTGGGAATCCTGAGCAGTCCAGCACTGAACCTCCAAGACAGCTGACAGTTCTACACCACACAAGGGTCGAGTTTTACAATTAAAAACCTCAAGTGCTCATGAATAATGTATGTGGTCAAATCAGTTAATCACAGAAAGGGAATGGGCTGTGTGCTACCCTTTAATGTTCACTGTTGGGAAACAGGAGGGGAAGAGGCCACTTCTGTTCATTCTTTGAGAGGAACAAGCAGCAGCAGCAGCTGGAGGTGGCTGGGGCAGAGGCTTGTGCTCTGAGATCACTCTGGAAAACAGAATTAGTGACAGATCAAAGTTGTAAAGTTGTCAGCTGACCTGTGCTTGTGTCACCAAGCATTTGGAAGGGAAGTGCTTTCAAATGTGTCTCTAAATGCTCATCATCTAATGAGACAGAATAAAGAATAATTCTTTAGGGAAAGACTTGGCTGAATGGAAAACAGCAGCTATGCCCCAGCCCTCGACTCCCAGTACTTGGCCAGAAAAAGAAAGGGTTTCTAAAAATCGCTAGGGGATGTGTGTTGGTGGGCTTAGGTGGCATGTGGCATGTGCCATGCCTGGGATAATCAGTTTTTGGGTCCCCTGGGGCTCTCTTCTGGGTGAACTCTTCAGCTGCTACAATGCTAACAGATTTAAATGGGGAGTTTTGTGCGTGGTTTGGGTTTTTTTGTGGTTTTGGGTTTTGAAATGAAGTGGATTACTGGGGCTTCCTTCTGGGAACAATTTTCTAGGTAGATCTTTAAGCTGTAACTACTCTTGGGGCCAGCTGAAAATGAGGAGCCCTGGAGCTGGGGATGTCTCCCATTACAGCTGGAGGCAGGGAAGTCTTTAGGGATTAAGAGGAAAATCCCACCAGGCCCTTGCTGCATCTTACAAAACCAAGCTTTAAGTGACTTTCTCAGTTTATGACTGGAAGTCCCTTGGCACAGCAGAGTTGTCATGGATACTCCAGCTCCAGGACACCAAAGCCCATCATTTGTTACATTTATGAAATCTCCAACACTTTTCAATCTGCTCTCAGTACCATTGCAAGCCTACATGAAAGCAGATGGTGCAGAGCTGCAGGAATAACCTCTTTACCTCCTCGGGCTTGGAGAGGCCTCTGCTGCTCAAAAAGCTCCAACAATGCCAATAAAGTCATCACCTGAGCACCACTGGGGTAGCCTTTAATGTAAATAAAAGGACAATTTGTCATGGTTTCACTAGAGAGCCCTCACAGCTGCAGATGTGGAGCTGCCTTTTGCAGGCCAGAGCCTTCTGTGCCCCCTTAATCGAGGTGAGCTATTTTGGACGCATGACACCAGTCAGTGAGCACAGACCTGCTGACCCAGAGCTGCTTGGCAGATTTTGGAAGTTGGGGCAAGTGCTGGGATAAAAGGTGGACTCGATTATTTCTTTCTTTGCAATGATGTGGGGAGAAGTGTTCTTCATGTTCAAGTTGCAAGCTGGAGAGCATAAAGAAAAGTTAAAAATAAGAGGCATTATGAACCTGCCTTGGCTTTGGAGTTGGTCTGGATTTCAGAGTCTGTCAGACTTGCCCTTATTTCCCTGTTTAATTGGCAATTAGTGCAATAGATCTCTGTGTGCCCCTTTAGAATTAATTTCAGCTGAGTGCTGACAGATCACAAGGAGGAGCCAGGTGAAGAGAGGATGAGTCTTGAAAGGCAGCTCCTTCCATGTTTCCTTAATTATTCCTTCGAAGAGCTGCCAGCAACAACAATGCCTCTGTTACTGCTTTATTGAACAGATGTAGGGAAACAAATACATTTTTTTTTAGAAAACTTAGCTTTTGGGCCTGGTTCTAATAAATTATTTCAATTGACGTAAATGAGTAAGCTGTCAAGTGCACCAGCATTCACATGATTCCCCCTTTCAGTGCTAAAAATACTTAATTGTAACTTTTGTGGAGCATGGCAGTGATGCTTTGTTGGCTGGAGTGAGGCAGCCAGTGAAGGGCTGCCTGAAGAGCTGGGAGCTGATGGTGCCAAAGGCTCCTGGCTGCAGCAGTGGGTGACAAATCTGTGACCGAGGGTGCTGTGCCCTGCTTCTCCTGGATGGCTCCTGAGGCATCTCCAGCTGCCAGGAACTCTTTGATGAGCACATCTGGAGCCAGAGAAGACTTTGAGCAGCTGCTAAGGCAGGTCCCACCCCATGGGCTCAGCCCCTGTGCCAGGGCAGTCAGGACATGGACAGACAGTGAGGGTTATCCTGCAGGAGAGCTGAGCCCTGGGCTGGTCAGAGTTATCCTGCAGGAGAGCTGAGCCCTGGGCTGGTCAGAGTTATCCTGCAGGAGAGCTGAGCCCTGGGCTGGTCAGGGCCATCCTGCTGTGGAGGGGAGGGAAGCACAAGGAGGGATCACTGCATGTTCTTGGTGACAGCACAAAGCACGCCCGTGCTGGCCCCGAGCCAGGCTGTGGGCACAGGAGGCTGCACCCTTCTGTCCCTCCATCCTCAGTGCTGGGTAGGGACAGCCAGGGAGGCCAGGGACAACCAGAGAGCCCAGGGAGAACCAGACACAGCCAGAGCCAGCCAGGGACATCCAGGGCCAGCCAGGGAAAGCCAGGGAACCCAGGGCCACCATTTGCTGCAGAATCCACTGAGAACAAACATGGCCTCCTCCTGTGCAGGGAAGTCTCATGCAGGGTCTGTGAGAAATACACATTTTTTTGTGCCCTCACTGCATTGGGCCTTTGCTCTGTCCATGAAGTGCAGGTGTGCAGCAGCACTCCCTTAGTTCTGGCTTTGTCCCATTTTCAGCTGCTCACAGTGTTTTATTCTACACTTTGCTTCACCTCTTATGCAGAACATTTTTCTGATCTATTTCTTTCAAGTGAAGCTACAATACAATATTAGAGAGAATTAAACAGCGGAAAAGTTTCCCTTCCCAAAAAAAAAAAAAAAAACCCAAAAAAAAAAAAAAAGTGGTTTTAAAGTGTAAGTGCAGGAATAAACAGGAAGTTAGCATTTCTTTGGATCAATGACTGAATTGAAATTGGATGAATCATTGATTTTTTTTTTTTTTTTTTTTTTTTTTTTTTTTTTTTTTTTTGTGCAGCAGAGATGCACTAAATTGCATCAAGGAATGCCATAACTTGGAAGTAAGGGGTTTGTGTGTGTGCTTATGGAAAATGGTCTGTGTTTATCAGGATGAGAGTAATAAACACTGAAAGCCGTACATCCTGCCAGGAGAGATGACAACCTGGAAAATGAGAGGGGTAATTTGTAGGCCCTGCTATAAACCTGCTTTGGTGTTTGGTGGGACCACTGAGGTGAGGAGAGGTAGAGCAGCATGGCTCTCTGAGGGGATCAAGCTCTCAAGGATTTGGTGCAGATGTTGGCAGTGTCCATGGCAATAAACCAGGGCAGAGGTGCAATAGCCTTTTGTAAAGCAAGAGGAACCTTTCTAACAGCAGTAACTTTATGAAACAGTTGTGTGGTTTGAGATGTTGAGGGGCTGCAGCTTTATTTATGTATTTATTTATTTGCTTAAACATCCAGGAGAAATGGTAAAACCATCCTTGTGAGGGGAATGGGAAAGTGATTATGGTAAATCTACACTTCAGCAGCTCTCCAGTCATTAACTGCAGCCTCAGGTACACTAACCTTGCAAGGAGAATAAATCAAAAATGCTTAAAAGGTTTAGCTACAACCCCCACCCAGCAACACCCACCTTCATCATAGTTAAAACATCAAAAAGGAAAGAGGCCTTGATAATAATGAAGTTTGGGAACTCAAGGAATTACAGAGGTCACTTCAGATCCCATGGCCCCTGAGCAAAACCATTTCAAGGCATTTTACTCTTCTGACCTTCTTTGTACATATTTGAAAGCCACAGCTTTTTACCTAAAGTGCTCTAAAGAAGATTAAACAGCTTTTTAACATCTGCTGTGTTCAGTGTGTAGGAAGAGCTCTCGGTTGCTAGCAAGATAGATGGGGTTTTATGTGATTTGGAAAAGGTGTTTAAACATACTTTGATTTATGTTTTTGCATTCTGTTACACTGTGAGAAGGGGTAAAGAAATACCTTGCTTTAATTTGGTGATTTTCATTCAGGAGAAAGAAATGCTTTAAAAACAAAGCACACCCACATCTAGAGGTCAGTTCTGCTGCAGGTGTAAAATGCAGCATCTGTTGAACAGCAAGTGGTGACTGTGTGTAATGATGTGGTGCAGAACTGCAGAGTACAAAGGGAACCTGGGAGAAGATGGGGGATAAAAATACAGACTGGCTTGAAAGAGCAACTAATATTTAACAATTGTGGGGCAAGTGAGAGATTTGGCAAATGTGGTGTAAGAAATCTGCCTGTCTTATTTCAGATGATAAAATATCTCTGTGATGTTATTGGGTCATGTCTTGCTTGCTGTTGTTAATCAGAGAGGACAGAGCTACTCTGAGCATGTCAGGACTTGGAATGTCCATCCTGACTCCGTGTTGGGGCTGACTGGGATTACTGAACTGGGAAAGGTGTTTGAACTGGAAAGATGTGAGAGTTCAAAGTGGACCAGATGTGAGAGACACCCCAGAGGTCTGGAGGGCCAGGCTGCTCCTGGAGGAGCTGGGGGTGCAGTGGAAGGGTCTGTGTCATAGTTGAGACAAAGACAATCCAAAGCAACACACTCCATTTTCAGAAGGCCTCAAACTGTTTTTTTTATAGCATGCATGCTTTTTATACATTCTTACAAAGCTCTTAAGTTTACACTTCACTCATTGGTCACAAGAGACAAGCAAAGTGCTCATTGGGACAGGCAGTTGCAGGTTTCTCTTATTTATCCTTCTTTCTTTCTTGGTTTCTGTGTCAATGACCTTGGTAGGAAATTCTTTCAGGGGTAAACATGGATCCTCTGATCAGACTTCTCTCTAGCTCAGAGAAGTTGCTGTAAAACCTCTTCCACAGGTCTGTACCCAACACACCTCAGGGACAGACATTCATCTCAGTGACACTCACCTCTGCACGAGGGCATCCTCAAGTCACAAATACCCTGTCCTGAGGTGCTGGCTGCTTCCCAAGAACTCTCAGTTAGAGGCTCCTCTTGGAAAAGATCTCAATGAAACACAGCTGCATCTCAGACCTGGGGGAATTGTGAATACTCAGAGTCTGTGAGTGTTAACAGGATGTTACTGGAGAAAATACCACACACAGGGCAGGTAAAAAGGACTGGGAAGAGTCCACAAGTATAACTCTCAACCTCCTATTTTCATTTTTCTATGCTGTTCTCATTTTTCCTTAATTTTTTTGTTCTTTATTTATTTGATTTCGTATTTGGTTCTTTATGTTTTTGGTTCTGTACTCGGTAGAAAGCACCTGGTTACTCATAACATTTGGAGTCCTCCTGGAAGCTCCCTGCAGCTGCCAGGTGATCCTTACCCTGGATGTCTCCCCTAAAACAGAGCTCCCAGCACAGGGTTAACCTTTTGGGGTGGCTTTGGCTCAGATCCAGTGGAGGAATGGGGCCAGCAGCAGTTTCCAGCCTTTGGTGTTTTTTTTTCCTCCAGGGACTCTCATTCCAAGCACACATCTGAACTCAGGGCTGTGCTCTGCTCTCTCGGGTTACAAGATGTGGCTGGGGCTGTGTGTTCTATGTCCATCTGTCAGAGCTGGGGCAGTTCTCTGCTGTTCATGGGGCACTTTTCTTTATCTCTCCCACAGCCAATCCTCCCTCCAGGAGATCTCTTCTGTTCATGGCCACTGAGTGTCCCTGCATGGCTGAGAAAATTCCAGCATCCCATGGGGAGAGGCTCTGCCCAGGGGAGCAGCCAAGCATTCCTACCTGGATCCAATCTGCCCTTGGAACAGCACAGCAGCCTTTGCCCACTGCATTCCCAGAGGAGCAGCTTTCTTCCCCCCTGCATTCCCAGAGGGAGCCCAGGCCCATCCACAGCAGCCCTGGAGCCTCAGAGGAAAACTCCAGCCTTGTCCAGGATCCTGCTCCAGCAGAAGCACAGCTGGCACTGCAGGAGGGCTGAGCCCCCATGGAATGGCACTGCTGCCACAGCCTGACCCACAGCCTGCCAGGGCCTGCTCTCACTCTGGCAGTGATGGGTTTTTTGTACTACTGCATTTGTATTTTTAATTTTCCTAGTAAAGAACTGTTATTCCTACTCCCATATCTTTGCCTGAGAGCCCCTTAATTTCAGAATTATAACAATTCAGAGGGAGGGGGTTTACATTTTCCATTTCAAGGAAGGCTCCTGCCTTCCTTAGTAGACACCTGTCTTTCAAACTAAGACATCTGCTCAGCTTGTGAACTCCCCAGGGATCATCTCTTAGGACAGAGCAGCAGCAGATGTGGAATGGGAATGGTGTTTCCAGTCTGCTCTGCTGCTGCCAGCCATGCAGTGCTCTGCACTCAGCCATGCCTTGATGTTCCCATAAATTCCCCCTTGGGGTTTGCACCCCATGAATGCAGGCTTTCTGCTTGGAACAGCCTCACAGTCAGATCTGGAGAAGCTCCTTTGGCAAAGTAACTGTGGATTTTTGAACTTCTGATGAAAAGCCAGGTGCTGCATCTCTTATTTATCAGAATTTCCCTTGGCTTTAATAAGAGATGGAGCTGAGCAGGATGCAGAGGTTCAGCCTCAGGTTTCTGGAATTCACATTTGCTGTTGCCTGATATACATTGGCTTGCATGAATTAATTAGCCTGTACAGAGCATCAGTTTTTCTTCATTTTATATTTAGATGCTTTGCTCAGAGCTCCTCTGCTGGGATGAAGGAATTTCACATTGTCAGTTTATTCCAGCAATGAGTCTAAACCTGAAGTTGGGCAGAGCTTGTTTGATGTCTGGGCTCTGCTAAAAGCATCTGTAACTTCCAGCTGTGGCTCTCTGAGCTTCTGGTGAGGAGCAGAAGGCTCTGTGCAGATGATGCCTTTGTATCTCACAGAGTCTGGGATGGGTCTAGTGGATGGAGTTTTGAGTGAAGGCCTGAACCTGGAACATTCTGGGGTGAATTTACTGTGGCCTTTCAGTAGCTGAAAGAGGCTTCCAAGAAAGATGGAGAGGGACTTTCACAAGGGTGTGTGGTGCCAGGGCAGGGGGAATGGCTTCCCACTGCCAAAGGGCAGGGATGGATGGGATATTGGGAAGGAATTGTTCCCTGGCAGGGTGGGCAGGCCCTGGCACAGGGTGCCCAGAGCAGCTGTGGCTGCCCCTGGATCCCTGGCAGTGCCCAAGGCCAGGCTGGACAGGGCTTGGAGCAGCCTGGAACAGTGGGAGGTGTCCCTGCCATGGCAGGGGTGGCACTGGGTGGGCTTTAGGGTCCTTCCCAACCCAAACCAGTCTGGGATTCTGTGATTCTTACTGTGGGAGCCAGCAGGGCTGATCATGCTTCCCTCACCTCTGTCTAATGAATTTTGTGTGTCAGGGTTTGATGTGCTTTGTCCCAGGGACAAAAGCTTTTATAGCTCAGCATATTTGCTAAGATCTCCAGTGCTCTCTCAGTAAAGAGATTAGTTGAGGAAATAAGTTTTGCTCCCTTGGGAACTGTGGTGCATTGCCACTTTGTAAACACACAGATGCCATCACAAAAAAAAAAAATCCAAATATTGTATCAAGCTCTGATGTCTGAAACATTGTTTTATATTGAAGAGTCAGATATCACAAAAGAAAATGGGTATGATTTAATTTTTTACAAGGCTACAGCTAAAGAGAGTGATAAAATTCTAATGGTGCTGCTCTTTTAGGGTATTTGCAGGGAAAACCAAACCTCTTCCTAAAGTAAACTTCATGCTGTATTTTCAGGAGTAGGCAAGTCACAGCATAACAATCTTAACAAGAGGGGAAATAGGAAATAACCAACCCTCTGTAGCCTCAACCTGCCCTCTCTAAGTGCACATCATCTCCTTGTGCTTCAGCTCTCAGCTCAAATGTCCCAGGTGATTTGAGTTCTTATGTTCAGTCAGAGGAGAGTGAAGCTGCCAGATACTTGATTGTAGCTTTATATTTGTCACGTGAGATGTTTGGCTCAGAGAAATTCCACACTTTTATTTTAACTTGAGGAAAGAAAAAGGTGCAGCACTGGGAGTGCCACGAATAGGCTCCAGTTCTTTCATGCCTGAATTTTTTTTCACCTTGCACTCTGCAGCTCTCCCCAAAACTCAGTGGGAAGTTGGGCTGTGGGTGCAGGAGATGTCACCTGTGGCCCCGTGGTCTGGGGGACCTTTTCCCCTGCCCCTCTGCTTGCCTCTCACACAGAACTGGGTCAGTGCTATGTTTGTGGCACTGCTGTATCAGGTTCCCTGGCTCACCTCATTTTTCTCTGAACTTACTGGGAACAAGACAATTTGCATTAATTAGCAAGAATTGTTGCAAAACCCCAGTGCTGAGACGTGAAAAAATGAAGCTGTGAGCAGCAGTGGTGTGAGCCTGCGCTCGACTGCAGAGCAGTGATGGATTTCACAGCCTCTGTCCTGCCTTTGGGGCTGTCCCTGCCCCAGCCAGGGTCACCAGGTCCCTGCTTTGAGCTTCATTGCCTCTCTCTTGTCCCTGTGCAGAGCCAGCACTGCGGGATCCCTGTCCTGGTGGCTGCCAGGCTGCTCCAGGCACCCAGTGCCCCCACAGACACCAACTCTGCCAGTGCCACTGCGCCCTATCCCCAGTGCTGCTGTTTGTCCCCAGGGCCAGTCCTCCTGCTCCTGCTCAGCTGCTCCTCACTGGCATAGAAAGCCCAAACACACCAGGTCTGTGCCCTGCAGGGGCCCTGCTGCTCCCTCTGCTCCTCCCCACCCAGGGGCACAAGCCCAGACTGCCCTCACAGCCACAATTTCATATTCTCTCTCAGGATGCTCATCAGTAAATGCAGCCTGGGGAGAGGAGAAAGCACATTTTCAGAAGCTGTAAATAGTACAATAAACTTAAACTTTCCCAGAAAGCACTTTGTGCAATCTGAGCATTTTTTCACCCTAATTTGTCATCTCTGTAAAGTATCCTTTTTCCTTATAGATTTATTGTTTTTCTTTGCCCAGTGATTCCTGAAGCCTGTCAGTATCACTTCTTAAACTGTGATATAATAAGGGCCTTGTCAATTAAACAAACAGAAGAAAATCACCTAGAAAATGCTTTGGAGTTTGGTTATTTAAATAACTACCTTGTCCCTGTGGAGTATCTTCAGCTGAGACAAATAAAATCCCTCTGGTTTGATTCCTTCCGATACCTGAAGGAGCTGACAAGAAAAATGAAGAGACACAATTTACAAGGGTCTGGAGTGACAGGACAAGGGGGAATGGCTTCAAACTGGGGGATAATAGGCTTAGATGGGATATTGGGAAGGAATTTTTCCCTGAGAGGGCACAGGGTGCCCAGAGCAGCTGTGGCTGCCCGTGGATCCCTGGCAGTGCCCAGGGCCAGGTTGGACAGGGCTTGGAGCAGCCTGGGACAGTGGGAGGTGTCCCTGCCATGGCAGGGTGGCACTGGATGGGCTTTAAGGTCCCTCCCAAGCCGAACCATTCCATGGTTCTCCATCACCTCCCTTCACATTGTTGCCAACACCATTTTCTTTGGGCACAGGCCATTTTTCTCCTGTTGTTGCTGACTCTGGTTTTCAGATGTGCTGTGAGCACTGGGATGTGCCAGGATACCCAGGGGGGCAGGTGAGC
Source organism: Vidua chalybeata (assembly GCF_026979565.1). Taxonomy (NCBI): domain Eukaryota; kingdom Metazoa; phylum Chordata; class Aves; order Passeriformes; family Viduidae; genus Vidua; species Vidua chalybeata. The sequence continues at coordinate 1,407,302 of NC_071549.1, read as the reverse complement.
CTGCTGCATCCTCAGTGCACTGCAACACAAAGCTGCAGCCCCAAAACACGATCTGTGCCTGGCTGGGGAGCACAGCAGGGGCTGAAATGGTGATCCCTGAGCCACTGAGCCCTGAGCCAGGGCTGGGAGGGGGCTGAGCCTGCTGCTGTAAAGCACCAGAGTCATAACTGATTCACCAGGGAATGCTGCTTTAGCACACAGAGAGGACCAGGCTTTGCAATTCTGCTCAGATACATGTTAACAGCTACTTGGAGATCTGTTCCAGGGATATAAATAGGCTTTAGCAGGTAAAGCACTACCTTGGAGTTGTAAATAAAGATGTCAAATGATAGTCCATAACCAAACTGCAGATACTGGGTGGAGGGTGATGGCTTTTGCTGTGTTCATGGGTATCTTATATCTAATGCACCATAAAAGTACTGGATTTTATAGCCATGGTTGTACTGAAGTGAGAGATGTTACATCCCCAGCCTCCAGCACTCCCTCTGAACACTCCCTGTTCCCAGCACCTGCAGAGCCAGTAAGATTTTCATTGAAGGTCCATATGGGAAACATATGGAAAAATATCTCTTTGATCTGTCATTTATTAATGGCACCTTATGAAATATTTTGTTTGTTTGTCTTTCAGGGATGTTCTTGCCTTCCCTTGAAATTCAACTCTCCTCCCCTGGGCAAGCTGATGCTGTTGTTTAGTTCTGGGGAAGTGAAAAAATATCCCTCTGCTGAAAATATCCCTCCTGTGAAAAAATATCTCTGTGGTGGGGTGATCCTGGCTGGGCACCCTGGGCCCACCAAGCCCCTCTGTCACTGCCCTGCTCAGCTGGGCAGGGGACACAGGACACAGGGAAAGGCTCTGGGGGGGATAAAGGCAGGGAGGGATCCCTCACCAGGTGCTGCCATGGGCAGACAGACCCAGCTGGGGGAAATCACTTTATCATTCATCAAATCAGAGTAGAAAACTGAGACATAAACCCAACTCTTAAAACACCTTCTCCAAACCTCTCCTTTCTTCCCAGGCTCATCTTCACTCCTGATTTATTCTCCCTCCTCCCCAGAGGCTCAGGAGGATGGGAATGGGGCTGTGGTCAGTTCATCACGCATTGTCCCTGCTGCTCCTTCCTCCAGAGGGCTTGGACTCCTCACCCTCTGCTCCTGCTCCAGCCTGGGGTCCCTCCCAGGGAAGAGTTCTCCAGAAACTGCCCCAGTGTGGGTCCCTTTATCCATGGGCTCAGTCCTTCAGGAACTGTCCCAGGGATCCCATTTCCCATGGGCTCAGTCCTTCAGGAGCTGCCCCAGTCTGGATCCCATTTCCATGAGCTCAGTCCTTCAGGAACTGTCCCAGGGATCCCATTTCCCATGGGCTCAGTCCTTCAGGAACTGTCCCAGGGATCCCATTTCCCATGGGCTCAGTCCTTCAGGAACTGCCCCAGGGATCCCATTTCCCATGGGCTCAGTCCTTCAGGAACTGCCCCAGTGAGGTCCCTCCCATGGGGTCATGAGTCCTTCCAGCAAACCTGTTCCAAGTGGGCTCCTCTCTCCGTGGATCCACAGGCCCTGCCAGGACCCTGCTTCAGCAGGAGCTTCCCATGGGATCACAGCTCTCCCAGGCATCTCCTGCTCTGCCCTGGGCTCCTCCTGGGGCTGCAGGGGATCTCTGCTCCCTGTGCCCTTAGATGCCTCTCCAGGGGCTGCACCCTGGCATCTTTGAGGAACCTCAGCTGCAGCACCTGGAGCAGCTCCAGCCCCTTCCTCAGCCCTGCCCTTGGTCTCTGCAGAGTTCATTCTCTCAGACATTCTCACTCCTCCCTTCTCCAGCTGCAGTGGGGCAGTTTTGAGGTTTTTTTCCCCCCATTCTTACCTCAGTTACCCCAGAGGTGCTACCACAGTCCCTGCTGGGCTCGTCCTTGGCCAGCACTGGGTCTGTCCTGGAGCCAGCTGCAATTGGCTCCATCATACACTTGCAGCCTCTCCCAGAACCCATTCCTGTAGCCCCTGCATCCCCCGGTCAAACCCAAAACACAACTGAGGGTTAAACTTCAGCCTGGGGAATAAGCAGCAGCAGCAGCGGAGATCCCTTAGAAGGCTCTTGCTTCTCTGAAAGTGCCCTTGATGATGCAGATTGAAGGTAGATCAGTATGGAAAACATGACCTAGATGCTCTTTCTAAGCAGAATACTTATATATACACACATAAACATATATATGATATAATCATCTTGCAAGCACTGGCAACTCTTTAAAGGAGCAGCAAAAGCTCTTTTTCTTCAGAAATACCACATCAACAGCCTCAGCACAGTCCCCAG